>NC_057686.1:14723886-14846110 GCF_014466175.1 Vespula pensylvanica
GAGAGAGAGAGAGAGAGAGAGAGAGAGAGAGAGAGAGAGAGAGGAAGGACAGATACGTATTAAAAGTTTCTTCCACGAACATTTAATTGGAGAGAACATTCGGTAGATACGTTGACCACGCCCCTTTACCTTTACCCTCTCTCCTATCAATCAAGTAATTTGCATTTCAAATAACTTCGTTTAATGATAGACCTTTTTAGATAATTATCTTTATACATAAATCACGATACCATCGATAGACAGAGAAAGAGAGAAAGAGAAAGACAGAGAGAGAAAGAGAGAGAGAGAGAGAGAGAGAGAGAGCAAGAGAGAGAGAGAGAGAGAGAGCAAGAGCGAGAGATCGACTATTATCGTTTCTGAAGCATTATTTCTCGAATTACATATGTTCTACATGATATTTCCAAGTCTCGAGAGTCCCTGATGACAACTTAGGTAGGTACTCTTTATTAAAATCCTCTTCGAACGACGGAGATATTGCTTTACGTGAATTCGATAGAATTTAATACTAGTTGCAGTTGCAATTTCGTGAAGGAAAGATGAATATAATTCTGTTAATTGTTTCGTGTTCATTGTTTATAATTTAATAATAAATTTCTATATATAGGTACAATAAGTATAAAGTTTAAAAAGATTTACTCATGTAAAAATAATTTCTAGAAAAATGAAAGAGATTATTAACTAAACGAATAGTAATGATACGAGGAAAAAAGGGAATAGAAAAAAAATAGATAATTAATCAATGAAAAAGATTGATAAGAATATTTATTATTATTTTTATTTAATATAAAAATTAATATCGTCGTTCACGTCGTTGTTGCAAGAGATAAGCTTATCAGAACTCGTCATGATCTCTCTTTCGCTCTCGTTACAAAATGGCGAAGGCGGACAAAGATACGACCGTCTGCATACACGTACATGATTTTCAAGTCGCTGACGTAACGTACGTAATTGTTCGAAGTATATGTATCCGGAGAATATGCGAAACAAGAGGCAAAGTCACGTTTGAGTACTCGACGTGAATGGAATATTTTCCTCTCGAGTATTGCAACTGCAAAGTATTGTGTGTGTGTGTATATACATATGTATGTTTGTATGTGTGTATGTATATGTAAAGAGAGCGAGAGAGAGAGAGAGAGAGAGGTGTATTTTAATTTCGTTTTTTTAAATTTCTAATAACATCTGTCATTAGCCTCAACATTTAATTTTTTTATTCAACGATATGAAGGATGAATATGAAGGAAAGAGACGAATCAATAAAGCCCTTGGATACTACCGTGTCCTTTGAAAATTACATCGAACATTTAATTACGTTATTGAAGTATCTTCGTATTTGGCGACAAAGGAATATATTTTCTATGTCAAAACTATTCGTACTAACCATCACGATTGCACTATCTCTCTTTGCTAATTTTCTACTTATAATATCGGAAATTCTAATGGTGTCGGGTAACTTCGATATCGAGCGACTTTCGAATACTATCAATCCTTTGGGTCTTCATATGACCGGTTTCATCAAATGGATTTATTGTATAAGCAAGGGCAAAGAAATTAGTAGGATCGTTGCTGATTTAAACCGATGTTACTTACTTTCGAAGAAAACTAGAATTAGTAAGACAGGTAAAAAAAAGAAAAGGAAAAAAAAACGAGACAAAATAAAAATTATATAGAAAAGAAGAGATTAAAAAAATTAACAAAGAATTTTTCAGGATGTGATTTTTCTAAAACAGAAATGGAAACGGTATATAAAGATTCAAGGATATGGCAATATTTGTGGACAACGTTTTGCGTTTACGGAATACTTCACTGGTGTTTCAATGCGCTTATTCAAAAATATTATGGTCAGATGAACAATTTGAATACAAATGATAGTAACGCCAACATTGATTACGATTCATTACCATATATAACATGGCAACCATGGGATATCGGAACTGATAAGGGTTATGCTTATTCATTTATTATTCAATTGATTGGTGCATTAACCTCGACTGTTGGTGCAGCTTGTTACGATAGCTTGCATATTTGTATTTTAATGGTAATTTGTGGACAATTGCGATGCTTATACTTTTCATTGATCGAAATTGATACTATCGTCGATGTAAGGTAAAATTTATTGTAATTAATTATCCCTAGCTATCATATAAGAATCCTTCATTGTTACAACATCGAACAAAAAAGAATACCTGATTATTTGTAGAACAATCGAAGAACTCGAAAGGAAATTACGTTGTTGCGTCGATCATCATAGAGCTGTGTTAAAGTAGATACTTTTTAAACGAGCTTGTATATATTCTTTTAATTTATTAACATAACGATACGTCAGCTTTATTTTTTTACAGAATATCCAAGGATCTGGGATCTTTTGGGAATTTACCAATGTTTGTACAGTGCTTAGAAAATATAATCATCATTTGCTTGTTATCTTTTGAAATGTCGGTCATTGAAATTAAGGTAAACACACATATACGCACACACACATATATTATAGCTATGTTAATAATATTGTAATAAAATAAAATATTGTCTTTTCTCTTTTCTTTCTCTAACGTTGAATATGATTTAATCAATAATATTACAATTATAGACGGACTCGGAATCAATGACGAAATTACTAAGTTTATTGGAATATTTTTCAGCATTGTCAGTGCAATTATACATCTTTTGCTTTTATTCTACCAGAATTTACTCGTTGGTTAGTATTTATTAAAATTATAAAAATAGATAAAATTCTTTCAAGTAACCACATGTTTTTAGGGTTTACAAATCGCCGATGCTGTCTATGCATGTAACTGGGAAATAACAATATATGATAAAATAGAAAGCACAACAAAAGACAAGCAATTAATAATGAAAGTAAAACATTTGATACTATTATTATCATTGCGTGCTCAGAAGCCTATTATAATGACTGGCGGTCCATTCTATGTATTATCCTTGGAGACTTTTAAATCAGTAAATTAATTCAATCATAATTAATATTTATAATTCAACAAAATTATATAGAAAAGATAACAATTATCTATGGTTTTTTATCTTTTTCAGATAATGAGTTTTGCAGTTTCGAATGCGGTAATACTTCGACAATTATCTGAAAATTAATGTATAATTTTAATAATTTGATTTTTAATTAAAAACGAAGAAAAGATATATATATATACAGGTATTGATAAAAGCGAATAAATTGCATTATTACAAATAGTGATCAACTATTGAAAAATATTTCCAAAGAGAATGTTTTCCTTCATTCGCCATTTTTACGCATAGTATTATATATAACATACATATATGTATGAATCCAGCAACGCCGTAGAATAACCTATTGAAATATATGCGCTCCTAATAAAAAGACGACAATCCGCAGATGACTCGCGCAGTTGGCGCGCATGTAAACACCGCTCGAATCCAAAGTTCCGACTGAGCAACGTGACATTAAACTTTTATACAAACGACCTTCTTATCTCTCTTGTAGATTATATTTCAATCGTGAAATTAATAAATACTATTTGTATATCTTTTGCTATCGTTCTAATCCATCGGAAGAATAACTTCAATGTTAAGAAAAAAAAAAAAAAAAAAAAAGAAAAAGAAAAAAATCTTTCCAATATTTATATCGTCATACATTAATTCTAAAACGTAATAATTTGAATAAAATCTAATCGATATGCAAATTTAACGAGTATTAATAAACATATATAAATGATTAATTTTTTATCAATTAATAATAACATTTAAAAGTATACATCTACAAATTTTATAACAATTCGAAAAAATCCAAACGATTATTCTAATCGTACACGTATATATTTGTGATTTGATCATCAAACTATTTCTAAAAGAAATAGTAAAACTATATTATCATATAGTATAATTTAAATAGTTTATATATATGTACATATATATATATATATATATATATATATATATATATGTATATATATATATTTAATAAAAAATATATTTTTTTTATGTGTTCGATTCGTATAAAGTCCGTTCTATAAGAATGCGTATGCGCACAAGGATTATGGAGGCGCGCGTGACGATGACCTTGAGAAAGCAACGAGAAACGCGATAAAAGGAGTAGGGAGAAAGAGAGAGGATGTCATCCACCTACAACCGTATAAGAAGCCCGCGCTTATAACAGGAGCGCATATATAACGTGGAAGTCGAAGCACACCAACTCGAATAGATACTTGCTTGTTACTACGGATACGCGTCTCGACGTTTAAATCCGCGATTGGACTCGTCTCGTAAACATGTTCGATCTCCTTATCTCTCATGCAATCCTACTAAGTGGAAGTTGATATTAGAATGCACGTGGTCGTCCGTCCTTCCGGGAGTTTCATCGTTCGATACTATCGTTCTCTAATGTTTACCTTGAAAGGAGTAAGTACTTACTCATCGTAAGATTACATAGCTGAACTGAAGAATACTCGGTATTTATAATTTATATTTGGATTGTTATTATCGTATAATGTAGTATGATATTATTATTTTAACTTTTACTTTTACTATTACTATTACTATTACTATTATTATTACTATTACTATTACTATTACTATTACTATTACTATTACTATTACTATTATTATTATTATTATTATTATTATTATTATTATTATTATTATTATTATTATTATTATTAACGACGTTTATGTATTTTTCTTAGCAATAAATTTTTTTCGATGATAATATTATCTTTATATATGTGTGTGCGTACATAATGTATGTATGTATATATATATATATATATATATATATATATATATATACACATATTATTGTTAGCAAAAATAAGTATTTTATTTGAAAAATAAATACAATAATATTACTTACGTGGTACGATGTAATCAATGAAGAAAGGTGGACGAAATGTGAGATATTACTTATTGAAAAAGATAAGATATCGTGGAAGATGAAGAGTTCGTCTTTTCCATTGAAGAAATATGAAACTGTGAATGGAGATATTTGAATGAGATAACTGAATAAACAGACTCGATTCCGGGATTCTTGTTGAGGTATGATCGCCTGATCGTGTATCCGCGACTCGCGGAGTCCTTACGGCGACATTACGCTTTGGTCCTACACGTTCGTCGGCGTCGACGTCGACGTTGTGTTCACGACAAGCCAACATCGTCGACGCGACGGAAGCACGTTCACAAACGAATATTATTTTCTAATTCAAAGTTAAAGCCGAGGCAAGTCGATGGGTTTCTAGAATACGATCACGTACCGATACACGCGTATGTATCGTTGACACTCGCCAAGACTCCTCACCTGCCCATCAAAAGACGTAAAGTCATCCACATTGGCCAATCGGTTACTCGGCTAACATGCGAGCGAGGAAGTTAAACGACTTCGTTTCCCTCTCCCTTCTACGTATATATATCGATAATGGGCTCTAGTAAGCTACTACACCGACTCTACTACGCCGTGTATAATATGTATGTATATATACATACACGGTGACGATCGCAGCGCCACCACCACGCTCGCATGTTCTCTTCGTCGTTACTTGGCGAAATGTGGACGCCTTTCGAGAACTGTTTTTCTTGGCACCCTGAAGTGTAACCCGGGTGTAAACGATCGCTCGTTTCGAAGGCCAACGTAAAAAGGACATCGTAATTCGTACTCCTCCAGGAGATCGTACAAAAGTTCTCGGGTAAAGGAAAGAGGTTAGAACAAATAATTTCGAAATAAAGATCATGTAGGAACCTACCTTATCTTGCCAAACGGGTAAAGTAGTTAACGCAGACCTTGCGATTATCATTGAGTATCGTTTTTAAGAAATAATATATATATGAAAATTTATACGATCACATAGTAACACAAAAGCGTTGTTGATTTAGAACGTTGTTGATTAAATTTATATCTTGAACGTTAATAGTCTTCCTCGTCGTCGCTTATTATCTTTCGAGTAGGCTTCGAATTTCCTTTTTTTTCCGTCATGCTTTCCTCCTCGTCGCTATCGATTATTCGAGAGGACATAGATTTGTTGCGAGTCGAAATTTCTTCTTCTGGATTATCTTCCTCGTTGTTGGATATAGTAGTAATTTTAGATTTTTTAGAAGTTTTTACTTTGAACGGTTCATCAGAATCTTCGTCGCTATCCAATAAACGTGGCCTCTTGCTTAATGGAATTTCCACGTCGGAGGTTTCACTTCTATTTCTCTTACCTTCGTCTTCTATAATAAGATGGCGTCCAATTATTTTTTATTAAATGAATTATTTTATTTATTTTACAGAAAGTAAAATATCAAGTCTTTAAATACCTGATTCATTTGCCTTCCTTTCGATTTCTGATTCAGATTCCGACGAATCCAAAAGTATCTTGAGACGACCTTTAGAAACTCTTTTTACATTTTCTAAACATACAGAAAATATATATTATAGAATTATTTATCGTTTTATTAAATATTTTAGATTCAAGAATATTTATAGTTGGAGTGATATGAAATATTTCTTTCCGATATTATCTTACTTATTGCGAAGTGTTTCAAAATCAAAAGAATCCGACGATAATTTCCCTGAATGTGTGTATACGTATTGTGTGTGTATATATATATGTACAAAAAAAAGAAGAAAAAGAGAAAGTTATCTTTAAAATCGGAAATCGTTAATAAGATATACGAAATGGCTCGCTTGAGAGAGATTGCACCGTTAAATCAGACGGAAATAAAATGGATAAAGTTGAAGTTTTCTTTTCTTTTTTTACTACACAACTATAGACCGAAATCGAAATTGTACGAACGAACGGGTCTCGTAACATAAAACTGTATTAAAGAACGTTAGCCTTCTTCTTCTGGAATTCTCAATAAACGTTCCGTTCGTTGGTAAATCCCAAATAATCCAATAGCTTGGCGTCAGCAGTAACAGAGGGCAGGAAGGTACCATTTTCTCGTTTTCCGCTCGTAACGAAGCGCCAACAAATCGTACGTACCGATTGCTTGGAAATTACTCCCCGTTTCTTCCTGATTCTCTTCATTCCCCTCTTCCAGTGGCACGATGGTGTCGTCAGCTTTTATATCACGTTTATTCGACTTTTCAGATTTTTCCGTGTCCAACGGTACATTTGATTCTCTTGAGGTCGATGGTACAGGTTCTAAAATGACCCACGGAATGAAGAAAATTTTCTAAATGACTTTAAATCTAGGTCGAATAAATCGTATAATTGAACTTACCTTTAGTCGCGAAAAATCTTTTTACATTTTCCAATACGTCTTCGTCGTCGTCGTCGTCGTCGTCACTTTCATCGGTTGGATCATTTTTATTACCGTCGACATTGTTCACAGACGGAACTTCTATAAGAAGGAAGAATAATAAATATCTAATACGAGATTTCAAAATGAAGAATAAAGTTCCGAAATCTATTAGGAATGTCATAAACCTTTATTAATGTACCAAACCATGTTTAAATATCTATCGAATATACTTGTAATAAAGGACAATTTCATTTTACGAATATTCAGAGACGATACTCCGATCCTTCAGACCCGATGAAATCTCTCGTGATATCGATCAATTAAAACTAAATGAAGAATTACCTTCGATAATGAATTTCCCTTGCAACGAATTGGCAATAAGATCACATCGTTTTCGTATGGTAGAAGCGAGCATGTTCGCTGGAATTCGCCAATAGGTTTCCTGTTCGTCCGCTGGTGGTACTATCCCCATAGCACGTAGTAATTTTTGGAAACTGCTCGATTCCATTGCATCTGACGAATAGTCTGTCAACGGTACCAAGGGAATTCCTTCTGAGCTTTCCTCGTCCCGATCTTCCAAAGCATCTTCTAAGGATTCCTTGATCCATTCCAACGACTCCTTCATATCTGATTTATGACAAAACATTTTCACGGATTTCTTATACACGAGATCCATTATGGGGACGACTATTAAGTTTATCCTACCATTTTCGTCGAATATTATTACGCGTTACAGTTCCCACACACGGAACGGTACACCCGGTAAAACGTTAAGTTCACTCTATCGTAAGTGAAATATGAGGGAGAATAAATTGCTGTCGGACCCTTTATTGTCCCTCTCCCACGATAGGTAACTCGAAAGTTGTAGGAACGAACTCATCAATGAACTCGATCGTGCTATGAAAAATGATATTTCCACACTACTCCTTCCAACTTTCCTTTTAGTAATAACAGCAACAAAAAGCAACAAGAAAAAGAAAAAAGAAAAGAAAAGATACAAAAAGTAACGTCAAATTAGACGTGAGAAGAAATCAAAGTTGTCTATCTTTTTTATTCAGGAAGTCATTCCAAGGACATTAGTACCTTCCAATATAAATCTTTCGTCCCCTCCATCTATCCGTGCGTATCTCGCACGAATGAGAAAAAGAAAAAGAAAAAGAAAAAAAAATAAAAACAGAAAACAAAAACAAGAAAAAAGAACAAAGTAAAAAAGGAAAAGAAAAACAATAAAGAGAAACAAAAAAGACGGAAGAGGACAAAAAGTGCAAAGGTTTCGATCGGCGTTGTCGCCATAGAATCGTTTTTCCGAAGACGAAGTGGTGTTAAAGTACCAAGGAAGCTTTGCAAAAAGCACGAAGATATCGTCATCGATACTCCGGGAAATAAAGGAGGGTCGTTTTCTAAAGACAGCAGCTTTCGAAGTCTACGAGAGAAAAGGACGATAGGATTACTTCTGACGTGTCCCACATTTGCACACCGAGTAGGTGTTTCACAGGGACAAGCCATTATTTTGCTTTTTTATTACTCCATTGGTTCTATACCATAGCGATAGCACGTTGGTAATGCTTTTCGTGGCAAGGATTCGTCCCGAGAGTCCCTTTTTCCTTTTTCTCAACCGAACCCTCTTAGTTGGGGGTCCTGCGACGAGAAGACATTTGTCCTTCTCGCGAGAACGAAGCTTTAGTCTTGCAACCTTTCGACGGTGACTTCTTTCCATCTCTTTCTCTTCTTTGCTACATCGTAAATCACGAAGTGAAAGGAAGAAAGAGAAAAAAAGAGAAACGAAGAGAGGAAGGGAGAAAGAGAAAGAAAAGTAGAGAAAAAAGAAAAAGAAAGAAAGAAGTAACTCTTTACTTACTTCCTTCGATGACGTCCTTCAAGAGTCCAGATAATTGTGCATCCGTGTAAAGGAACGTCTTTTGGTCTCGCTTCCTTCTCGACCTTCCTTCTTGCTTCGTCATCCTCTTCGTCGTCGTCGTCGTCGTCGTCGTCGTCGTCGTTCTCTTTTTCGTTGGTTTACTTCGAGCCACGTCGTTACGCCCCGAGGATTTTGTACTTTCTTCCTCGGAGTCCCGATCCTCCTCGTCAGAATTACTGCCAGACTGTGTTTCCCACGACGATTTTCCTTTGCGCACAACAACACGTGGAAAAACGATATAAAACCTTTTTCAAGGTAGTAACCGGCTCTGTTCATTGGCGAATCCTAAAACGCACGACTTGTTTCTATCGTTTTTCAACGTTCTCTGCTACAGTTCTTTTCCTTTCGTTTTCGTTTAATATGTAGAAAAGTACATACATATATAGTTATAATTTCAATTAAATGATTACAATGATTTGGATATATATGTATATACGAATGCTAATCATATTGTTACTCGTTCTATCCATTTAATAAAATTTCATATAATTTTTATACTTTTTAGTCTAATATTATCTCAATTATTTCTGCGACATAATTTATTAATTCAACTATTTAAATGTTTCATTTCTCTTATGCGATATTATCCCAATTTTTTGCTTTGATTTCATACCGTAAATTTTGAAATCTGAAAATTCTGAAAATAAATACACTATTGCTTGATAGAAATATATTTACAGGCCTTAACAAAATATTCTTATTCATTGCAAATAATAATAAACGTAATCATTAAAAAGAAAAAGAAGAAGAAAAAAAAAACGGAGAAATAAACGCAAATGAACAGAGAACGAACCAAAACAAAAGAAATAACTACTGTATGTATATATAAATATATGATTTTGCGAATCACTGTATTTTGTATCCTCGAATAGTTAATGAAATTTTTCAAATTGCCTATCCCGTATAGAAGCCGTCAACTTTGGACAGAATGACACTTTCATTCATGCGCGTTTGCGTTATCGAGATCGATTGCGCGCGTGGAACAATTATGATGCCCACTCGAACTACAAAATGTTTTAACGTTTTCCATTCGATACGAGACAAAGCCGTCCGTTACACTTCATCTCTCGATCTTATATCTAGGATAGGATACATTGTAATGCATTGAATACAAATAAGGTAAGAGAAGGAAAAACAATATCCACGATAAATATGAAATACCTTGTAGTGCCATAATGGAAAACAGGAAGGAAAGAGGCAAGGAAGAAAGAAAGGAACGTTATTGGCACGAAAGGAAGAGTAAGAGAAGAAGTATAGTGGGAATGCGCGTTCTTCGATATTAAATAACAAGATTTGTATTCCGCGAAGATTCCAGCATGAACTCCGCGAGCTTTCGTTGCGACGTGACAGTAGGAAAAACAAATATCATTTCATCACTATTTCGTCGGTATTTAAAACGGTTAAAAAGGCGTCAAGGTACATGCATACGGTGAATATCGAATCGGTCGAACATATTCGTTTTAAAGTCGAACATATAACGTTACACGTGTTTGTTGAAATAGTCCAATGTTAAACGAGAGGACATATTTATCGAGTTGCCGAATCTCTCTTTCTCTCTCTTTCTCTCTGTCTGTCTTGGTTACAAATTTGTCTATGTCCTGAGGGCGAAATAAAAATAACAATACAACACACGTGTACGATATGATACTAAACAGAATGTCAACAAATACTCAGATAGGTATGCTCGACATATCAAAAGAAAAAAAAAAAAAGAAAAAGAGAAAGGAACTATTTGCGATTGTAAAATACTTCATATCATCTATACTGTCTCTATCATTGTTTTTTTATTTTTTTTTAATGAATTTTACTTCTATTTGGAAATATGAGTAGTTTTAAAATGTCAAAAGAGTATCTGTCGAATGTTATCGACGAGCACTAGTTCACTACATAAAAATAATGAAACGAGTCGACAAATTTAGAATATAAAGTAATAATGAATACGCGAGAGTGTTTTTACAGTATATCCGTCGGAAAAATAAAGACGCCTGCGGAGCCTCCAAATGAAATAACGAGCTTTCCTGAGAGGGGGATGAATCTTCCTGAAAAGTTGCGTTAAAAAGAAGGAGGGAGAGAGAAAAAAAGAGAGAGCGAGAGAGAGACAGAGAAAAAGAGAGAGAATTTCGCAGCTGCAGTCCATGGAGCGGATAAGAACGCACGACGAGGGTATAATTGCGACAAGGAGTGCGCGGTGAATTTTAATTTCGTTATATTTCTACTGCAAAATTTGTAGATTATATAACGGCGAAAGTCGCTTTCGAAAAGATAAAATGAAATCGATGAATACGTAACAAGAATGAATACCTCGTATCAAGAATAATCTCGTTGAAAGCTTTAAAATACATAAAAAAAGAATTGGAAATTGGAAACCAAATAAGTTGTACCATCGTTGTAAATCGATAGTACGTCGGATATAAAAGATATTCGATCGATGCTGATCAAAATTTTCATCGTTATCAAAATCTTTATTCTTCGTCAAATTCGCAGAATATATATATATATATATATATATATATATATATATTCGTTGATAAAATATTCCATCGTTTTATAAAATATTTCCGTCAGATATCTATAATACAACGAATAAGGAGATTCGTAGAGAGGAATAAAATGAAAAAAGGAAGACTTTCGCGGGAAATTAAAATGACCGAACTGCGAGCCTTTCGCTGTATATACGTATCTACGATAAAAAAGAAAAAAAAGATATATAGGAGAAAAAGAGAGAGGATGAGAGAGACAGAGAGAAGCGATACGGTTGGTAATTAATTGATCCTCGATTTTACATCGGCCGTCGACCGACGATGGTATTGGATCTGGAGAACATCAGAGATACATTTTCATTTGCGTTTCAAGCATATGAATAGAATAAGATATATGCGATATATCGAGCGTAGAAAAATATGCTAATTAATTACGAGGCTCGAGTGAAAGAAGAAAGAAACGTGAGAAAAAATAACGGAGTAGGAAAGAAAAAGAGATACACACACATATATATATATATATATATATATATATATATATATATTTACATATTTGACGAAATTCCATAACTGAGATTAAATGGATTAAATTATTAAATATAAGTATGTTTTGTAAAATACAACAAAAAATATTACACTATTTATTTTCATTTCTATTTTCTATTCATTCTTCGGCTAACATTAATGTTATTGCGTTAGATTCACTGTCAATTTTTTTGGTTATAAATTGATGTAAAATTTATTTGTACATATAATGTAAGTATGTGCATATTATTTCAATATAAATATATATGCATATATACATACATACATCATATATATATATATATATATATATATATATATATATATATACATACATACATACACGGATGACTATGACGAATCGAGAAGTAGAAATTGTAGGAAGCTCGTTCACTACTCGTAATATCGGTAACAGGCTTTTTTCGGAAAGGCTAAACGTCAGAAAAAACTGATCTCTCTAAAAATTGATCTTAGCTATTTTGTACGTTCGAGCGAGAGGGAGGAGTTCTTTCTCTCTGTTTTTCTCACTTCCATACATTGTCTTCGACGATCGCATTAACTGTTCGGATCCATGCTGGTGGATTTCTTTGAGTATGGTAAAAAAGATGGATGCGAATGGAATGGGATGGGTTTGGAAACATGAGGCCACTTCGGACAAGAGAGGATAACTCACCGTGATTGCTTTTTCTAGATCGCTTTTTGTACAGCTCCCTTGGATCCTTGACTAGTCCTAATTCTAAAAGCTTTTCTTTGATCTTCGATTTTGTCCGCTTTATTCTTAACCCGTTGAAAATAAGTTCCACTGGATCTGTTGATAGACATAAATTAAATATTAATTTTCAAATAATTTCTAAAAGACTCGTTTATAAATGATTTAATTCATTCCCATCAAATAGTTTGTTCAAAAGAAAAAGAAATATAATTAAAAATCGACTAGATACACGGTTTGATATAAAAGTTCAAAAAAGAAAAAGAAAAAGAGGTTTCGGTGGAAAATGATCGAAGAATAGATATCAGTAATACCAAAAAAAAAAACCTTCAAGCAGATTAAAGTCATAAATACACGAAATAAAAAAGGTTAAAAGTATAAGTTGGAAAAATAAGAGATCGTAACTACCTTCATCCTCTCTCAGCTGTTCCCAAAGTTCCGTGAGTTGAGCGATCTCTTCCTCGGACCATTCCTTGGGCAGTCTCTTCTGTACCTCATTTCTTACAGCCTGAACATGATTAAAGAAAAAGAAAGAGGAACATGTTCAATGTGATTATAATTTCAGAATGCGTTCGAGTAAAAAATAAGAGAAGGATCATCAGCTCATTTTCCGACGATTAACCTTTTGCTCTTTCTCTAAGAAAGGAAGAGAAAGAGAGGTATGGAGACAGAAAGGGATTTTCACGAAGGCCAGAGCCTAAATGGCTGTCGCGTACTACTCCATGAACTAAATGAATGTCAAACGAACACACTCTGCTTTTGCTCTACGAAGGATCTCTCTCTATCCCTTGATGCTTTTCGAGTCACGAGGGTGAAGCGTACTCGCGCATGAAATTATTTAAATGAAACGCTTCCTCGCCTAAGCTCTCCTTCGAAGAGTTTGTCAAGGAATAAATAATAGGGTCAGCCCTTTTTCCCCTGTCGATCTCGATCTCTCTTTCTGATTTTCTACTTTACTCGTTCATCGAAAGAACCTACTCGAAAGTTTTGCAGAACCATCATCCCTCTTACCGTCGACCGATGACGATCAGACACTTATGATTAATCGTCAATTTCGAGAGCTCCGTAATTGTTCTTCCACGAGTTGAATGACGTCAATCGTCGGATAATGAAATGGCAGATCGAAGATCTGCGAGAGGGATTCTGTATATGTTACGCAGAAAGAAAACTTCGTTTAATTTTAGCATTCCCTTTCCTTTCTAATGAATACGGTCTGTTGAATACCTCTTGTTTTTTTCCAATCGTCGATAAGTGCGATATATCGGAAATCAATGAACGGTTATTATTTCAAGATCTTTAACATCTATATAAAAGGTGAAGAAAGAGATCGATTTCAAGCGTATTTCAAGGAATTAAAAATATGCAGACTTCAGCGATGCACTCGCTACACGTTATGAAATATTCAAGAAATGCTTTTAATATCAGCAAGACCTAGAACGAAGTAAGGGAAGTATTAATCGAAATATTATAGATAGTTTCTAAAGAAATATTCTGAACGATCGATTACAAGATGAGTTCTTCAATCTTTGTACTTCTACGGTTTACCGTGTTTATTCAATTTTTATAAAAATATACGGCTCTTTGTGTTGAGAAATTTGAATATTTTTCTTTGGAGAAAATGTTTCTTCGTGGAAGTAAAGTTAAAAGGATGAAAGAATGAGCTTCGAGTCCACTTTCTTTCTCTCTTTCTCTCTCTCTCTCTCTCTCTCTTTCTCTTTCTCTTTCATGACAAGAAATCTTTTCCTTCTGACGCAGCGTTTTTCTTATCTTGACTTGGAAGCTTGTCTTTACGAGAGAGTTATGATCTTGGATACTTTGGTTCGATGTCATTGAATTTTTTTTAATGTTCTTATCTTCCGACGCGACGTTTCAACGTCGTTCAAACGACTTCAAGAAATTTCCTACTTGAGGGTTGAAGAAGTTAGAGTGATATCGATGCCACCATTATTCGAATTACCTCTAAAGGAGGTGTATGCTAAGCGTTCTGTGTGAACGGGAGCAGAATATGAGGTTTTCATTGAAGCAAATGAGAGACAGATGGATAGACAGACAGACAGAGTGAGAATGAGAGAAAGGGAGAGAGAGAGAGCGAGAGAGATAGAGAGAGAGAGAGAGAGGGGGGGGGAAGGTATATACTCCTATTTCACGTATTTGCGCACCTATGATTAATCTTCCAATTCGGGTGTGAGTTATGCTCCGTAACGAGATCTGAATAGCTGCAAATGGGTGTGCTACAATATCTTATGGCAATACGAATTAGACAGATGTCGGGCGAACATTCGCACCGTTTATCTTACCATTGTCCTCTAAATCGTCTTGCTCTTTACCAAAATATAAACAATCGAAATAATTTGCGAAAAAAGAAAAATTATATTTATATTTCAACGTGTAACGTAAAAATACGAGAAAAAATGTTCGATATTTCGATTAATTTTGAAGTCGGTTACATTTTACATGACGTCGAGATAATATAAGGAATTCTCTGTGGTCGTTTCTAAAAATGATGGGTTTGACAGCAGAGGGGTCGTCGAAATTGGTTTCGAAAAATATCACTGGAGTTAATCTCCATTCGCGATACGATCCCGATGTACGTTGTCGAAAATATGAAACTTTAAATTATTTTTCTCTTCTCTTTTCTTTTCTTGATAAAGAGTATTGACAAATATTCTTTATATAAATTTTGTGGGAAAAGTTCGTATGACTTTATAAAGACAATTGATAAAACATATGACGGGCCGAAAGACGTATATGATATAGGTGTTACACGAAAAAATTATGTTCGAGATTGATAAAAATGATAGAGACGCTCCTTTTCTCTGTCTCTCTTTCTTTCTACTCAACGGTTGATTTACGAGAAACGTTTGGATGGTTTTATAAAAGTACGACTGGTCGACGTCGAAAGGTTACGTGTGTATATGTGTGTGTATGTGTGTATTTGCGCGCGCTGGTGCGATTTCACCAAAAGGTGTCATTCTCAACATTATACCGAAACAGTAGCTCGTTCTACGTGACAGCATTATGCGAGCTCGTAAAAACGTCGAGAGAGAGAAAGAGATAGACTCGTTCAAAACGTCAAGAAAATACTACGCCGAAGAAAATTCTTCTATTACGACTCGTTGAACGAAGATCCTTTGAAACTATTTTCTGTTCTCTGTCTTTTCCTTTTACTTTCTCTCTCTCTCTCTCTCTCTCTCTCTTTCTCTCTCTTTTTTCCTACCTTCTCTTTTCTTTTCATAGTCGAAACTATTCTACAAAAGTTACGAGGTATTTCCTTAAAAATACGATAAATTTTAGAACCATAGAGTTATTTACGAGATATAATTATTATTGATATTTCGATTCGATGCGCTTTACGGTACGTGTGTGCTTTTCTCTTGCTTCGAGTTATCGATCGTAGAAAGGAAAGGAATGGGAGGAGGGGGATGAATACGAAAGATTCTGTTTTGTAAAGCAGCGAGGTGCCTCGTCATCGACAGAAACATTTTTCCGCTCTCTTTCCTCTCGATCGTGTTCCATCCGTTAGCTTGAATTCTTAAAGCAAGAGAAGAGTGGGGCCGGCACGTTTGTAAAACCTCCACTCGTCTTCTCGTTTTACCCTCGCCTATTTTCGAGAGCTCAAGAGGATGATATAAATGTTTATATGTGTATCGCACGGGGCAAAAGGCAAACACGCGACCCGATAGCTTTTCACGCCGCGAAATAAAAGAACGAGAGAAAGAGAAAGAGAGAGAGAGAGAGAGGGAGAGAGAAACGGAAAAAAAGATGGAGAAAAAGAACAAGAGAAAAAGAGATAGTGAATTTAGAAGAAGAAGAAGAAGAAGGAGGAAAAGAGTTAACGGAAATGGAGTATTGGTGGTGACGAAGGAAAGACTAGAATATTTTCGTACTTTTTCTGAAGGGAAAGCAGAGGCATGAAAGCAGCATACGCGGGCTATAGAAACCCGTCGACGGAAACCTTGATCCGTTCGCGGAGACGAACTGAGGGGGAGGAGAATGTGGTGTAGGAAAAGGAAAGAGAGAGCGAGAGAGAGAGAGAGAGAGAGAGAGAGAGAGAAGGGAGATCGTCGTGAGAAAAGAAATAAGAAAAGAGACGTATGCGAAAAGGAAAGAAAGAGAGAAAGAGAGAAAGAGAGAGAGAGAGTCGGAAAATCGTCGTGAGAGAAGAAATAAGAAAAGAGACGTATGAGAGAAGGAAAGAGAGAGAGAGAGAGAGAGAGAGAGAGAGAGAGAGAGAGAGAGAAAGGCGGAGCCCCAAGTAGGAATTGTCTCCCCAGAGAATTTACAGTTCCTGGAGCAATTCCCGGGCACCATTTTTTGCATATGTTCAGGCCGTCTACGAAGGTAGTCCAGAAACTTATTTTCGCGGCCCGTATTTCTCCTTCTCTCTATCTCCGTCTTCCTTATTTCGCATCTTACTCCTTTACCCTTCTCGCAATCCTCGTAAATCATCGATCCTGTCACGCACGCCCAGCCGCCAAGCAACTCGCTACTAAGGAAGAAGAGAAGGAGGAGGAAAAAGTGGAGAAGAGTGAAAGGAGGATCGAAAGAACGTTCAAATACTTTTCCGTAAACGCTGATACGAGCAACAGCAGGCGTGATCATGAACAATCTTTGACGGTGGAACGCTTCCAGAATCCTTTCTTTCTTTTTTTCTTTTTTTTTTTTTTTTAACTTTGTTGGCCATTTTTGTCTCGTCCTATCGTTCTTACTCTTGTCATTTTGGCCTCGATCGATCTTGCTTGGACCAGCCGTGTTCTTCTAGTGTAACCTAAAAATCCTTTTTTCCTGTCGATCGTTTCACGAATTGACGATGGACGAAGAAAGTCAAGAAACTTTCTTTAAAAATAAAAAGAGAGAGAAAGAGAGAGAGAGAGAGAGAGGGAGGGAGGGGAGAAAGAAAAATAGAGAGAGAGAGAGAGAGAGAGAGAGAGAGACGCAGTATTCGAATGATTTTATGATATTTGATTATCGGATAATAGACTATATATAACCGAATAAAGAGAGAACATTAAATATTTTTCACTGGCATTATACCGTTCTTTCCTTTTTCTCTCTTTTCTGTTTTCTTTTTCCTTCTCCTTCCATCACACGATAGTTCGCGCGGAGTTGAAGGAAAGAAAAAAGAAATAAGGAAAAAAAGAAAGAAAGAAAAAGAAAAACGAATTCGTGGAAAGCGAAGGGGGAAATGGAAAAGCCGTGTTGGCCTAATTCAACGTGTTTCTTTAATGTATGACTCGGCAAAGTAGGATTATCGCAAAAGTAGAGTGTCAAGTAGGATGTTGAACGACACATATTTTAAAAGTTGGTTTATATATATATGTGTGTGTGTGTGTCTGTGTATGTATATATGATACTAGCACAAAACTTACGTACCTTGGAATTGACGACTAAGCACATCTCTTTTAGTTTCTTAATAACCCCACGACGCGTGCGAGTTTCGTTGATGAGTCTCTCGAGTATCCAATCGACCAGATCTGAAACAATAGCAGAGGCATACTTTATATCTCCCCTTTCCACTTTTATATATATCAAGTATACTTTCGTCCGAGATTCCATCTTAGTTTTACTGTATTAATGAAGGCAGAAAATAATAAATCTGCTCCGTTCTATAATCTAACATCTCTGAACGTTTTGCATTTATTATCTCGAGCTCTGTTCGTTTCGTCTGTTCGATCCGAAATAAATAATACGAGGAGTGGAATATGAAAAAAAAAGAAAAACGGGAAAGAAAAGAGTTATTTATATCTTTCGCTTGGGTCATCGGTATTTCTGCATGGAGCACTTTAACGACTTGTAACGAATCGATGAATGTATAACGACGAAAATTCTGTTATTTGCTTTATCATTATTTATTCGCGTATTATACCCGTCGTTGTTAGATAAAATAGAAAAAAATAAAAAAAAATTAAATAACGAAAAAAAGAAGAAGGGAAGAGATAAAGAAAAAAAAAATGAAAGAAGAAAAAAAAGATCATTAGTCAAGAATTGCAGCATTAATATTCGATTCTCCAAGGAGATTTGCACGAATGATTAATATTACGGAGAAGACAATTATTCTCGAAGAAAATAGGACTCGAGATAAGAACGTCGAATATAATGCGAACGATAGGGTGGTATGGTGGTGGTAGTGGTGACGTAGGAAATTAATCGATACGCGTGGTTGTTCGAAATGAAAAAAGAAAGAGAGAAAAAGAAAAAAGAATAAAAAACAAAGAAATACATAATGGAAGAGGAAGTATCTCGCTAGACGCAAAATAATTTTCTATGGTCTTCTCCTTCTTGTAAATCTACTGTAAGGATGATTTAACGAACAAACGAGAAATAACAAGGGCTTTTTCTCGCGTCACGCCCACAATTACGACGTAATTTCAGGAAATTCTGCCGGGTTGAAAGCACTGATCCTTCCTGCCACTTTTACCCTGCTCACGACAATTTTATCGCGTGGTCACCTGGGAGAGTCAAACTGACACCCTTTTCTCTTTCTAGTTCTCTTTCTACCTCTCTTTCTCTTTCTCTCTCTCTCTCTCTCTCTCTCTCTTTTTCTCTTTCGCTCTCTATGCTTCCTCAACTCATTACACCGAAATGTCGGGCCTGCGCTAGAAGTTGAGAACAATGCCTGTCTCCCTTTCTCAGGCATCCACGTAGAAAGACAACACGACGAACTCGTAGGACGTTGGTCTACCACAAACAACCTAGTCACACGAATTGCTCTCTTTTCTTTAGATAAAAATAAAAATTCGAATGTATAATTGTCTTAACATCGTCTATTAAAAATTCACTCCTTTGGTAGACGTGTATTTTTCTGATATTTTTTGTAAAAAACAAAACTTGTTATTTACAAGTCGAAATTAATTTAAGTTGTTTATTAATTAATTACGTTGTTTGTTAATTAAAGTCATATCCGAGGGATGATATAGTTCGTAAAAAAATATTCCACGAAAAATGCTTCGAGAAATAAAAGCACGAAATAACCGTGATATAAATATACCGAGTAATTCGTTAAATGTTCGATGAAGTTGCTATTAAAAAGTCAAGGTTTAATCTCGCTACGGAAAGTCTATGTTATTGTAAAATCTATCGAAATCGTACTTGCCGGCTACGAATCCATAGAGACATTGATTCAAGGGCAAAGTTGGCTCAACTATTTATACACGATCGATATTATCCATGAATTGGCCTAGAGGCTAGGGGATAACTGCATCATCCGTTGAGCTACGTGATTCGGTTAACCAAGAAACGAAGACATTGTTATCGTCGATCTAATAAATCACATAGACGATTCGCCCGTACCAATTCCCATCACCAGTTCTTCCATATATCCCCACCTACCGGCCCTATTCTGTCTGCTTCATCGCGAAAAACGAATTTAATCTTAATTTCGAAAGATATCAAAATCCAGGTTCACTTGATTCCTTTTTCGAACCTCGATCGCGTATCAACGATTTCATCTTAACGGGTGATTTTCTTCGCTCACGTTAAATCGTTTTGTCAACGATATTTAACGAAACCACGTTATTCCATTCGATAATAATCGTTCATGAGTACTTTCTTACGATATATCGTTACGAAAGAACGAAAGAACGAACGAACGAACGAACGATTTGATTCTTTTTTTTTTAATTTCATTTCTAATTGGTATGCTACGCCCTCGTACCGCATAATTATCAAATACAACCACGTTAATTACACTGATACGAATAAAAAAGGGGAGCGTGCTACGATTTAATTCCAAATGTTCCTACCTTCTACTTATCTCGCAGTACGTTTCATAACAGCAGACAAAATAAGTGGGTATGATCGAAAGATTGTACCAAAGAAAAGTAATAATGTAAATTTAACAAAACGGAATGTTTCTCAAATTGTAAAAATTTCTTTTTTTGAAACCGAATGAAAAATTTTTCAATGTTTTTATCAATATAGAGAAATTATCGGGCTGTGTAAATTATATTAAGAATTTTAAATAAGATATTTTTTTTTCTTTTTATTGTAGCGACGATAAAAAAATGAGTTGCTATGAATCATTGCGATATATACGAATTGACGTAACTATGTACGTATAATACAAAGCTACAGAATAATATAATCCACGGTTATATATAGAAAGAGAGAGATGTACCTTCCGAAGGCTTGTTAGTCTGATGCTCCATGAAGAGGGTTCGTAACTCGTCCTCCTCCTCCTCCGTCCAAACACCACGCGAAACTTTCTTCTTATCCGTCTCGGTATTGTAACCCTCGACGATTTGCGTCGCGTCGCGCGTGTTCTTCCAGAAGAGTAACTCCATATACGACTTCCGGTTCTTCTGCGCGACTTCGATGAAACGACGGATTATGAAGATTGCGAACTTTTGAAGCTCCTAAAGTATACATTGCTGTCTTATCAAGTGGGGTCGATTTGTTACTTTTCCCTCGTTTAATCGATTTACCATAACTATATATATTATATATAGCTGTATAATATATTATATGTACATACATTATTTTACATACATTATTTAACTAATGTTTAAGTCGATATTGTTTAGAATCTTTTTTAAGATGAAATATATATATAATATTTTATTATTAAATTATTTAAATAAATGTGTTCGTATGGTGGACTCTTGATTAATAAAGTTATTAAAAATATTTATAGTTGCATACCTTGTGCTCAGGATATTTCGACGCGAGAATCTTTTGAAATGTTCGAAATATCGATGCTTGAAAAATCATAGCAGGCATTTTACACTCCCAAGTGATTCTGTGTAACATTTTCGTCACGTAATGATTGACCTCGTTAGTATTCTTATCGAATTGTTGCAGAAGAATGGCCAACGCTTTAACGATCTTTATATTTGCAAATCTAGGAAAATTAATTATTCGTTGCTCAAATATAAACATTCTACTTGTTTTTAATACACTATCTTTTAATTTGAGTCGAGGTTATCGTACCTTTGCACAAATTCGTTTAATTTAAAATCCGTTTCTTCAATCACGTCATCTTCGTGATCATCCTCTTCATCTTCCTCGTATTCTAAATTAATAGAGAATGAAAAATTGAGATCTAATAACCGTGACTTGCTTATAAAAAAGAAAAAAGAAAGAGTAAGTGTTTTACCATCGTTGCGAGCGAAATTATCTTCGAAATTATTCTCCAGACTCGTTTGTTGCGTAGGAAAGTCATTCTCTGGAACTGAAAAGAAATCCCGAATGAATCGTTAGAAATATTCTTAAGTATTTATTAAAGGAAGAACAAAGAGTTTCTTATACATGTATTTTTCACAAATGATCAAATATCTAAGGGAGTCATGAAAGAATATTACGCGATAGAAGGAGTCGTTTTACGTAAAAAGAAGATTAAAAAAAAAAACAAAAAAAAAAGTAAACAACACGATACTATTACTCTTGTCTCTCGTTCGAGTTTTCGCTTTGGGTCACAAAAAACTCGCTGCGATATTTTTCGTAAATAGGGAATGAAATTCGTTCGAGATCGGTTGAGAGAGGGGTGGAAAAAAAAGAATGAGAAAGAGAAATAAAGAGAAAAAGAGAGGAAGAGAAAGAGAGAGAGAGAGAGAGAAAAGAAGAAGAGAGGTGCAATGAGAACTCCTTGATCTGTGAGAGTGCTTGTGGAAATCCTGGGTATCGAAAAGAAAGCAAGAAACAGAATAAAACGAATAAAAAAGGAGCGGAAAAGGACAATCGTGAGGATTAATTTATACGGACCACGAAATTCCGGAAATGCGAAACGTCGAGGCACAGGAACGTCGCCGGTCGGCATCGATGGTGATGAAATCCGGATGTGAGCCCTTCTCCTAGATTTTTCCTATGTCTCTTTCCACCCTTCGAACCGTTCTCCGGGTATTCGTTTTACGGCCATGCGCAGTAGAAACTACGAGCTCGCGTGTACGTTCGTGAAAACGCGAAATCCGATCGGATCCCCGTACGATTTCGATTTATTTATTTCTCTTCTCTCTCTCTCTCTCTCTTTCTCTATTTCTCTCGCTCTTTTTCTCTCTCGTTCTCTCTTTTTCACTCTTTATCGTTCTCCGTTCTTTCCTGGCTTTGGCCTTCCAACTGGAGAATTCACTGTGCGAATAAAACGAACGTTGTGGGCGGCTCGAAAGGACTAAAAAAGAAGGGAGGGCGGGTAGGACAGAGAGGCTGGGAAGTGCCTGACGAAGGCGATTACGATTTCCACGAATCCGGATTAAAATTCTCTTGCGAGAAGAGTTGAAATTAGTGATTTCGAGTGATTTAAAGATACTCCAGTGTCTCGTTACGTTTTGGCAACGACGAGAAAATTATCGATTCCCTACCAGTTCTTTCATTCAGTTGAGATCGTTGAGATGTTTCATTTACTTTTTTGGAAATTCGTAAATTTAGGACTAGAATGATTCTTCATTTAGAATCAAATTACAATTTATTGATTATCCACTTTAAAATTTCGACTTTATTCGACTTTTTCTTTTCATAAAAAAATCACATGAATTTAACGTATTAAACATTCTCGGAAAATTTCAATTTACGGATTATGAAAATTTGTACTTGTTAATTAATAAAAAAATTATACACGTTAAATATTCTCTTTTGAAGAATTTAATCGAAAATATATTTGTTCGGTATATGGATGATTCGACATAATGAGTTCTCTCGTCGGAGCTATCATCCGAACGCGAACTTATTGATTGTTTTATGATCAGTCACAGATGTCAGAACCGTTAATCACCAAAAACAAGCGCGCCATATGGCTGGCGAGAATCGCAAGATTATACGTTCGTGTCGGAAAACGATAGCAACGTCCAGCCACGTATTCACTTGTGAATTCGACACCAATAGAGAGAATCGGAAAGTAGAAGATATTTTCTTCATGTCTGAAAATTCAATTTCCCTGTATATTTGCAATCGTTGTTGGAACTCGAGTATAAAATTTATACGGTGTCTAATTATTTTTCCTTCATTTCTCTCATTCGTAGTTATTTTTCAACTTTTCATTATTTCTTTTTTTTTTTTTTTTTTTTTTAATAAATAATTTTGTTTTAACAAGAGTTCAAAAGAGTTATACGCGTGAGAGAAAGAGAAAAAAAAAGTAAGAACAACTTTATTGCTTATATCTTGTCGAATCAAGATCATCGACCGAAATAAAATAATGTCTATGGGAAAATGAAGCAATAGAAACGAAAGTTGTCCTAGAATTTCTTCGTAAATCAGTAAGATGCATTAAAAAGGTTCGCTTAAAAAGTGTGCCGTTGAAGTCTTTTTAAATCATCCGGTAAAAGTTTTCCCTAAAACTCGTGTTACCTCGACTAAGAAAAACTTTCTCCCTTTCGAAGAATCCGGTTTGTCCAAGTGACAGTGACGGCATTATTTCAGCTTAAACTTTTAATCGTCTCTTCCCATGACCTCCTTAAACTCGAGACAGTAATTCGAGATAAAATAAAGCGTTCATTCGGTTCTTGAGACCTTTCAGTTTAAAGCTTTTACTTCGGCCACGAATGTATCAACGAAAAGCTCTTTCGCTTTTCGAGAAAGTACTAACTCTGTTATTTTCCTATACATACATACATATATATATATATATATATATATATATATATATATATATATAAAACACTTAAAGAAGATTATGATAAAAATGATTTGGACTGATTTTTATTCTAATGAAAAAGAGTCATAGATATTTTATTTAAAAATTAGATAAATCGGAGTATGATTATTAGCTATTTGAGACAATTTCCATTCCGTTTTACAAGAATATTAATTAAATCGATCCTATTGGACTTAATATAATGTACTCGAAAAGACTAACTTTTAATTTACCACGTAACGTACCGCATTGGAATCAAATTTACTGCATGAGGAAATTCAAAATAATTCGGTGTAGAATAAAGTTCGACGGAACAAATTGGTGCTAAAATCATTAAATTCATTTGGGATTTCACCAATTTTATTGTACTATAGTTCTCCCGGTTAAATCCTCGATATCCCCCAACGAATCGATCGGAACTAAATCGAAAAATTTTAATTATTTCTCTCGTCATATGTAGTATATTATATTCTATCGTTATATACCTACATTATATATATATATATATATATATATATATATGTATATAAAAGAATATAAGAAAAGAATAGACAGATGTTTATCAGTATTACGAAGAATCATTGTCGAGTAATTGTTTTTCAAACACGTTCATAAAGATTAAAAGAGCACAAGAAAGATTTGATTTTGATAAAACATGTAAACCCGAGAAAAAGAACTCTAGCTACGTATAGTTGTATACGTGTACGCTATGTAAGTGTTGATTCATATTGATTTGTGAAGGATTCGCAAAAGCTTTCTCGAAGTCCAATCCGAATTCGAAGGCTCTCATTTATTCAGGTGTCGTAACAGCGGTTTGTCATCTTGAAAGTTTAATACCAGCCGTTGCTTGTTAAGCCTGTACTCCTGACAACGTAATCAACGACGAAATT
Source organism: Vespula pensylvanica (assembly GCF_014466175.1). Taxonomy (NCBI): domain Eukaryota; kingdom Metazoa; phylum Arthropoda; class Insecta; order Hymenoptera; family Vespidae; genus Vespula; species Vespula pensylvanica. The sequence continues at coordinate 14,749,169 of NC_057686.1, forward strand.
CATCACGAATTTTCAGATAAGCGCTTTAACGCGATAAGTACCTACGGATAATCCACGTACGAGAGGAAATTCTCGATCTGCCGGATAGCTGAACCAAATTTCCTCACAAAATTCGTTGAAGTTTCTCGACGTTGCATGTTAACCAGAGTGAGAGAACTCGTAGACATGCTATTAGTTATCCAATACGTACGTCGATTTCAGTTCTCGAAAAATTTTTTCGAAAGAAAGAAAAAAGAAAACAGTATCTAACATATCCTACGCTCCTGTTTTATTCATTTCAACAAATTTCTATTCCTCGATGTTTCTCTGTAATACTTTCAACGCGTAGAAATTATCAGTACATAGATAATTAGTTTCGTATATTAATAACGATAAAACGCTAGCAGATCGCAACACAAAGGGTACGATATCGTACGTGGAATAGTTTTGACGTTCTTCCGATCGGAACAAATTTGCGACCGATCGATTTTCCGAGTAATGTTCCCTTTATATGCATCCTTTATAGAGAGTTACAACAAAGTTTCTGATCGCACGTAGGTATCTATGAATAGAGTATGTGTATAATAAATATGAAGACAAACAAATTCGTTGATATATCAGATTTTATAATATCGATAATATCCAATTAATTTTTCTCTCTTATTTTTTTCATAAATAAATAAACAAATATATATATATATATATATAGATTACAATAAAACATAATGTGATATACTTTTAACATTGTGATAAAGTCAAGGTTATCGTTGTTACACGATAAAAATAAAAGAACTTATTGGACGGTCAGTTTTGTTTCGAAAGTCGCGCGATAACTCGAAGGTCCCGGTTATCGATCGTTCTCACGGCGTGGCGGCGTCCGATGCACTCTGTAAACGCGTTTGTGTGTATATACGTGTATATATACGAGTTCGTCGAGCCTTTGGATATAGGTGGTGGGTGCACAAGCACGCAGGGAAATATATTACACGGGCCAGTGCGCGTGCGTGCACGTGCGGGCAGGTGCGCTAACGACCGTGAAGGAGATTGGCAGTAACGCGTTGCTCTATCGTGACCACGCCACGTTTATATTATGTCAGTAACTGCTGTAGAGTACGTACGTACATAAATACGCAACACGCTGTTTATAAAATTTCTGCTTCGACTTCTATCTTTTTTGATTTTATTCGAATACGATGTTAATCTTTTTCCATCGACGCTGACACGATGTTTCATTCTCGGCTATATTTAATAACGAACTCTTTTGTTCATTATCGTACTTTTACTTAATTAAAATATTTATTAAAAAATATAGTGCAAAAATATTACTTGGAAATGATATTCGAAGATTTGTTGCGAATTGCTGTCCTCTCTATTTCTTTACCTTTTTTTCTTTACCTTTTTTTTTTTTATAGTAGTAATATTTTCAGATCTACCTACTAATGTATGCGCATATAGAAGATAAAAAGTTCTTTTTTTTTTAAATTATTCGAAATTTCCTTACTATCTCCCTGTATTACAAATCATCCCGTTCCATCCACTAAGGTAACGTGAAAGTTTTTCCAGTTTTGAACTTTTTCAGAAAATCGAGGAAAAAGAATGTTGCGAAGAACTATTCCCCGAACTTTCGACTTCAACTCGACTAATTCGACGAGCGTAACTTCGTGATACTTGCTTGCACGATTTTTCAAAAGGAAGAAAGGATTTTTCGAAGATGAAGTAGACATTCTAGCATCAAATAGAAGCAAGTCATTCTTGAAGAAAAACTGAAAACATTTTTATCAATTTTTTTCAAAAAACAATCGTTAACTATCACGAGGAAAATTGTTGAATAAAGTTTTCCGAGACGCTTTTCGTTTTACGACGTTTTTGTTCGCGAAATTAAATATCCCAGGTTAAGAGTTTGTCATCAGAATTCCTTGGTAAAATAGTAGACTCGCGTTTACCCAAGCGAGGTTTTCTCCGTAAAATTTTTTTTTTTCGCACTCACGACTTAACGAACTTTCAGGGCCAGCTAAATAATGCGACGATAATGTAATAATTCCGCGTAACTATCGGAGACATTATTGCGCCACCATAGTTACATGCAAATTTGCATTAAATCTACACCAAAATACGGAGGTTTCGCCAAAATAGGGATTTTGGCAAGTTGCCGGTATTAACGCTGTACTTCCGACGATGTAGGCGTGCATATACATAAATTTGCATAATGAAATAGGCGTACGTTTCTATATCTTGTAATATTTCCAAAGGAAATAAGATTACATCGTTTGTTTGCCTTACCGATGTCGTTTGCTTTTCAAAATCCTATCGTCGCATAGCTATTCGCAATTGAATTGACCAAATGCAAGAAAGCTTCGTTGTAAATTCATAATAGAAAACGATGAAATATAACAAAATGGACGGGGCTATATATTCGTCGAATAATATCGTTCGCTGTAGTCAAAAACATATGTTATTCAGTGACAAATACAGATTCAGTATTAACAAGGGAAAAAAGAAAAAAAGAAATATTTCAGAGAACTATAGTTAGAGTTGAAGCTACTGTCTGATAAAAGCCAAATCCTTTATCTTTGAAGGAAACAAAGCGGAATCTAATCGGTAGCCAGACAGTCTTCTTCGTATAGTCATCCCAGTTTCGTCTAGACTCGTCTCTTGTTACGAGTTAAGATCGTGATTCTGCGGTTCATTAAATCGGGCATTATCGTGGGTGCAAAGACGAGAATGATATTATGCGATTGTATTACCGCGATAATAAGTGTTGTCTGACGTACAGGGTGTCCGGGTAAATGGGCCTGCAGGTGGTATTTCAGAAGTTGGATAACGAAGAGGAAAACGAAGGAGGAAGGGAGAAAAAGAGAGAGAGAGAGGGAGAGAGAGAGACCGAAAGAGGAAGAGAGAGAGAAAAGGATGAGTCGGTGAATGAAAGAAGGAAGGGATGAAAAAGGGTAAGGGAAGTAAAAGGTATGCGTAGGTTTACCGTGGCTAGACCAAACACCCTTGCACAGTAGCTCAATGTAATTTGCGAAGAGACAATAACCGTCTCGTGCGTTGTCATCTTCCAACATTGTGAACCATCCAAATATTTTTATACCTTCTCTCTCCCTTAAATACAGATATACACATGGATAACACACAGCCATATAGGCATACCTGGCTTACATGTATTGCATTTAAAACAGACAATCTCTGAAAAAAATTCCTATGTCACTAAATGTCAACAATATTTTCCATCTGAATGAGGAGAAACGATGAGGGAGATTTAATATTCCAAAATGAAATAGCACTTGATAATTGAATAAGAATTTAATTAAAATTTCAAAGGAATAGAATCTTATTGGTCGATATATATATATATATATATATATATATATATATGATTTTAATTTGACTAATTATAGATATCCAAGTAATTTTTCTTTTTATGATATAATTTGATTATTTTTATTGGATGCCGATTTGTGTGAGATATCTATCGAAAGAAAGAATATTTTCTTTTTTTTCTTCTCTTATTGCGTGGAAATTTTCGATCAATAAAATAGAAATTACTGAAATGATTTCGAAAATACAACTTCCTCCTTTTCTCTTTATTTCTTTCTATTTCTCTTTCTAGCTTCTCTCATTCAACATCTTCCATAGTTGAAACCGAATCTTAGTAGCATTATTATAATGGTAACGTCGTCCTTGTCGTAGCTTTAATTAACCAACTTATTAACGTTATCAACGCAAAAAGGACCCTTGAAAATGGAAGGTAGCGCAAGAGTGTCGCGACAGCGAGCAAAGGGAAAGCTACTTCTCTGATCCCTCTTCTCGTACGTACGTGAATTCACGTAAACCCCTCTAGTGATCTGATGCGGCTTTTGAAACGATGATAACTCTCTCGTACCGTGCTTTATTACGCGTAATTTAGAAGAAACAAGATGTGCCCCTTTTCCCTCAAAAAATTTTTCTCTACCTTTGTTTCTTTTTCAACCACGTCCTGAATCCTTTAATCCGAAAAAATATATATATAAAAAAAAAGATAAAAATTCGAATTGAGATGTACCGTTGGCCGATGTTAGAAATAAGAAGAAAAAAGGATTTTTTTTCGAACCTCTCGTTTTTAAAATATATAATGTTCCATTCCGGAGATAGCTAAAATTTCGGAGTTTTATAATTCCATTAAAAAATATCTCACCGCGAGATAATATAACAATAATAAAATTTTTTAAAAATCGAGGGAAAAAAATATTATTACCACGGTTTTTAAAATATTTAAGTATTAACATACCACAAATTATTATCAACTAATTTTATTTCAATTTTATCGGTCATGCAAAGTTCTCCAAGGATACGAACATTTGTAACTTTATGATACTATTTATATGCGGTTCATAATCAGTTCTTTCGCTCTATTTCTCTACTTGTTATTAATAAAAAGAAAAAAAAAAGAAAAAAGATAAAATGAAAAAAAGAAAAGTAAATATGCGTCGAGCAACTTCTCATTTAATTTAGATTTGACACGGTTCTTCTCGCGTTGATAACTCGACTCTTAGTGTTCACTCAAGGAAATCACGAAAGAAGTTTTTTTACTTATGCCTCTGCGATCCCGTTCGGATTCAAAAGGATGAGCCACTTTTAATTCAGTTCCTTCTTTCTTGCAGCTCGAAAGAAAAAAAGAAGAATCGGCATATCGTGTAGAAATAAATTATATTGCGATTGCTCGAGAAAAAGCTTTATTATCTTTCTTATTTGCAAAATGATAAAGGAAAATGACATCAACGCGGAAAAATTAAATTAAATGTCAATTGACTGTACATTATCTTAACAGGACTTATTCGACTGGAATTATTAATATCGTTTGGTGAGTATATTTTAATTTCGAAATTCTTCCTTACTTTTCAAAGTGTAAAAAATTGTTTTTAGAAAATAGAAAGTATATATAAATATATATATATTTTTTTCTTTTATTTAACGAAGAGTGTATATGACGATATTTTGCTACGACGAATTCGATGATTTTGATAAGAACTAGATATTAGTTCGTTTAAATTTCGTACAATATTTGACGCGTTGAATAAGACGACTACTCGTCCATAAGAAGTACCTAGACGAAAAAGCGCTTTTTATCCACGTACTAGGCAAGCTTCCGGATACGCGAGCGTTGTTGGCTAAGAGCACCGTTGATCTTACCTACTACCATCCATGAATATCAAAAAGTTACTTCACGTTTTGTATAATACCTTATTATACGGAGAACAGTTTGGTCTTACGTATCCTCGAGCATTTCAAACGATCTATGAAACCTTGGACGTAACGATAGTAAGGGTACTCGTTCTACGATAGTATTATATTTATTATATCGTATATAATCATTTTGTTGTGTCGTTGTCGCATGCCTTTCTAACTTGTCGTTGAAGTAACGCTTTTTAAGTGGTGACTCTTGACACTTGAAAATGTCTATTGTATTTAGCTACTTCTATCTAACAGCTTGTATATCTATTCTTCCTTTGTTACCACGTAAGATACTTGATCTTCGCGAATTTAGAGAAATATTATAAATGAATGTAAGCAAAGAAAAAAGAAAAAAACGACGAATTATCTCCAGATAAATTTTTTAATAATCTTCTTTCTTTTTTCGAGATACGCATCACTTTTTTATTTTAAAGATATCGTAGTTTACTTTAGAATTATATATTATAAAGTAACAAATCTGGAGAGCAAAAAAATTTCTTCGATAATATCTTCGGTAATCTTTTCCAATTCCCAAAGGACCATCGTCGAAATCGTAGAAGTGAATTCTAGCCGTAGCTAGGTAGAGCTATCTTATCCAGCATCACGTTACTTTCTTCCTATGGGTATGAGCATTCGATCGTCGAAGCAGAAAAAGTCGTTACAGAGTTTTCAATGAAACCCATTCTTGGTTAATACCCGAAGCGATCGATTATTCGGCATAGAACGATCGACGGACAAAGAGCTGGTTTGGTCTAGCATTCTGGACCGTAAAATTGTACGTTATACGGTTTTCCATAGTTGTTACGAAAGATAAACCAATTCGACGAACTGTGTTTGCCGTTTTTTAATTGTGGTAACCTATATAGCCTTCGTTTTGGAAAACTTCGAAGCGTGAAAAAAAATAGAATGACGAGAAAAAATGGAAAAAAAAAATCGAAGCGAAAATATCGACAAACTCGTTAACGTTAACGACACGTTAACGATCGTCAATAAAATATTCTAGCCATATTTAATAATCTGTAATTTAATCTGTGGTAATCGTTTTGTAATAGATTTAGGTATATCTTTTATATATCACGAGACTCGAATACCATAATGTTTAATAACTTTTTTATTATCAAAAGGTTACAAGTTTAAATTACAGTGAGAGAATAAAGTCGATGGTATTATCGAAAATCAAAGAAGGATCGAAAATAGCCTCGAACTTTTATCTCCTTGGCGTTCGCCGATTATTTTAAACTTGAGATCAGGATTTGAAACGATGGTTACGAGTTTGGTTCTCGATCTTTCTCGAGCTGCAGAGATAGATTCCGGAAAAGGTTTGGTATTCCCATTCGAAATAAGGAAGAGAGAAAAGCAAATTCGAAACTACCATTCGTGGTATTACGCTTCGAGATCGGCGAAAGCTATCGATCTTCGAAGTTTTAGACGAAAGGGAAGTTAATTACAAGCAAGTCATTTCCATGATGAAATACGTTCGAACGAACGATACCAAACGCTTTCCTTGTTCGTTCCTAATGTTTCCGGATAAACAACAAGAAGACTCAATACGATAGATCCAACATCTACTTTTACGTACTTACATTTTCACGATTTTCAAAATTACCTCGATCAAATGATAGTAATATCTTAACTTTGTCAGAGCAACGTAAGATCTTCGAAACCTTTTAAACTTTCTTTCCCTCTCGTTCTCATAATCTTTCTCAATAACTCCTCATTGATCTTCGGCTTTCGCACGAGAAAGAAAGTTCTATCAAACTTCTTCGATCTAAGAGGACATCTCCTCCATATAGTACTTTATGTCTTCTATTCTTTTGTCTTTTATACTTAAGGAGAAGGAAATTAGCATTCTCGTGGCAAATGTTACGATGGAAAGAAAAATAAATAAAAATATAAGAAATCGTCGATCGCTCCAGGAAGCGAATGTTTTACGTTTCTGCGGCCATTGTATGCGATATAAAAAAGGGAATAGGGCCTAGAATATAAGGTGCTTACGAGCATTTTGTGACGTATAGGTACTCGAAGATCTCCAAGAGCGGAGAACGTAAACCTTTATTATATATATATATATAAATCTTTTTTCTTTTTTTACAACCTATACATATAAGTTTATCTCTCTTTTACTCACAAGCCAAACCACCGGTGTCTGTACGAAAATTTCGTATTCCACTGTCGTCACGGTCCGGCACGACTATTAGGCTGGTAACTACTTATTCAAACCGGATCGCTCGAAACACCCTCCTTCTTCGAAGTTCTTGTCAAGCAGGGCACGTTTTCCCAGCAGATCTGCACGCCCCACCCCTCTTCCTCCCACCCTGTCTCTCTCTCTCTCTCTTGCTCTCTCTCGCGCACGCTTTATCTCACTCCTTCGTTTTCTGTCCCACCACTCATTCCTAACTATACGACCGACCTTCTTCTGTAACGATGCACCTACTCTTCTTTCTATCCCTTCCATTTTCATTATTTCTACCCCTATCCGTCTTTATCTTTTAATGTACATTCAGCTGTTCTCTTTTCCATTCTCGAGAAAAGTCGCTTTCTCTTTTGTTACAGTTCTTGTTTAACCACATTACCGTTTTACAATATAGCCGAAGGGTATACTCTATCAACCTCTTAAAAATGATTCGACGTTGCTCGAATGAACTATTGAGCTATTGAATGTGAATTATTTAACAGATCGAGATCGAAGAGAAACAAAATAACAAATGAGAAAAACAACGTGAAATGACGTCAATTGGCTTTCGCTTTATTTTACATTTCATTTCTCTTCGATTTCGATCCGTTTAAATAATTCCTCTTAGCAAATTTTTATCCATTAATCGAATATTAAATATTACAAGAAATGAATAATACAATATACAACAAATACTATATTCGAAAATAAATATACCTGTTTACTTATTAACGAATTTTATTTCATTTATATACGTATATAATCTATCTCCATTTAATTCTTACATCGTAGCACGTGCACTTGCGAATTAGGCGAGTAGAGATATTTGTTTCGAAACTTTCTGATTATCCGAGCACCCCAGAATTTTGTAGACGCGAGCGAAAGCGAGTACGTGTACGACATTGAAGGATTATTTCGTGTTGAGAAAGGATGTATAAATTTACCCAACTCCTCTACTTGATAAAGATGACAAATGATTTTATACGATATTATATATTGACTGAAAGAAGAGAAAAGGATATGCGTTGTAATGTACGTTGATTTACGTTCGTAAAATCAACGATGCGTTATTTTATGTGTCAGTATACTTCTCTTTATGTCTTCCTTTTTTTTTATTTAAATTTAGCAGTTGTACGTAAAGCTTTTATTATTTTTTCTCTCGGAATATTATAATTAGATTATTAAACCAACCATTCGTAGAACAATTCATGAGTTAAATTCTGTTCACCGAAATAACAAGGAAAACATTATTATTGTAATATTATACTTTTATAAACTTTATTCCAATTAATTCATTTTACTAGAAAAGAGAAAGGAGAGAGAAAGAGAGAGCAAACTCCTTTACATCCAGAAGAGGAATAAAATATCAAAGAAACTCTCGTAGTGAGTTAATAAAATAAAATATTCTCAATGGTAGAATGTCCGAGAAAATATAAGCAGTAAAATCAGTGAGTAGATAACAAAAAAGAAGTAAGGGTATTTTGGAATCATGAGAAATCGATATTGTTATGGTCAAAGTTTACGATTCAGGTTCCGATATTTTTATTTTTAGATCTTCCTGGAGGATGTCTTTTTGAATGTTTTATAAATGGAGAATACGATAAAGATAAAATAATAGTCGGAAAATTATTTTCAGAATATTAACTCATCCTAATAATATTTGGATTTATTCGCGATAAAACAAGAATATAAATATCATATAATTCGAATAATAACAAGAATAAATGTCGAATAATACGAATAAAAATTTTTAGACAAATATTTCTTTGATAATACAATAATACATAACACATTTAATAATACATAATTGATATCAGAATTATTTCAGAGCATTCTGAAAATTATTATCGATAATATCACACGAATGTTAAAATCGATGTTCCTAACGTCCTTTCATAAGCTTCGGCGACGTTTGATACTTATTCTATAATATGCTCTTCTGTCTACGCGTTTAACTCCCGTCTAATTATCCGTAAAATAGGCTATTCCCTCCAACAGCTTTTATGACTTTGACGATATCGTGACTGGTATTGCACACGCCATGCGTTTATCTTGCGCCAACTCAATATACCAAATGGCCAACGAGCCAACGAGATATTTTCAAAAAATCGAATCGAGACCTGTCTCGTAATAGTGAATCGAGCGAGAGTTTTGATCGGTCGAATGCATAAATGTGTATCGAATATTAAAAGTATGTATCGCACGATATTCGATGTAAAGATAGAAAAAAAAAGAAACAGAGAAACGTGTGTAAAAATGAACGAACGACACGTGGAAATGTTTTGTTTTAAATTAATATGATTATTTCGATCGGACGGTCATATTTCTGTCAGTTCAATAAACCACAGGGCATTACCTAAAGCAATGGAACATCACAATGAAGTGTTATGTGTAAATAATATTGTATTATAGTTCGCTTCGCACGAAATACTTGAATAGTGTAGTGTACCAATGGGGATTGACAAATTCGAATCCGAACACAAATATCCTGATAAAAGCTAGCAATGGAAGGACTCGTTTCTGAAGCGCGAGAACAAACAAAATCGTTTTCTCTTCTCTTTTCTTCTCTTCTATTCTTTACGTTCTCGGAAAACGAGCAAAAGTAGCTGGCATTATTTCTGCCTTCGATAAGAGACAAAGCGGAAACTAGAAAGGTTCGATAATTCTGAAAAGAGCAATATGTAACGAGTGTCAAAGAGAAATTCGATCGAACTAGTACTTTTTTCTTCTTTCTTTCTTTTTTTTCTCATTCTTCTTTTTCTTCTCTTCTTCTTTTACGTCGTAATACCTGGTAAAAGCAAAATCTATTGCACCATGAAATTTACCACAAAGAGAAACTAAATGTCTACTGGATAGGAGAGACATATAACAGGATTAAAGAAAAATTTGACGAACATAAAACTGATTGCGATTTCGATATAAATGAAATGAAAATGTAATTTATTCGGGATTGTAACGCCAACGTTACGAGATAAACGGTGAAAGCTTTGGCTTTCCCTTTCGATCGGATAGTGGTAAATTCTATCGTAGTCACCTCGTGAATTGGAAATCAATGACGGACGGAGCACGCACAAAGGCTGGAATCGTGTACGAGGATTTTTCGTTACTTTGACTGGGGAGCCCCTCTCTTCTCGTCGCGCAATTACCATCGTTTCCTTTCGCTTTGATCATATTGATCCGTAAACCAAGCAGAAAATTGGAATAGCTAGAAAGCGAACGAGTGAGCAAGCGAGCAAGCAAGCGAGCAAGCAGGCAAGCAAGCAAGCAGGTAGGCTGGCAGGGAGGCAACAAGCAAGCAGGACGCAGAACGCAGAGAAACAGAGCCGCCTATTAATTATTTATAGTAATGTGATATTGATCCGTCTGGCCACCTTCCACCGCACCGACCAACAGTAAACTCCCATACGCCTACGTATCCCATCGTTTCTGATAGGCGCACATACGCCGCCATCATTAGCGTTATGGCCAACGGATATAATCGTTCAACGCAATGTCGATCCTCATTCGTTTCAATAAACATTGAATTTTCCTTTAGTACCTCGCCGATATCATTTCAAGAAATTTCGATGTTTCCGCTTTGGACTAAACGTTCCTGCCAAATCCTACGATATCTCGTTCAAATTATCGAACCTCTCGTTAACCTCTCTCTTCTCATCCCTTGTGAGATGTTACTTTATCTACCTTCGGTTTCGAATTATCGAGATTTTCCGCAAATGAACGAACGAACGAACGAACAAACGAACGAACGAACGAACGAACGAACGAATGAATGGATTCCTAAGAGAATAAGAACTGTTCAAATCGGTTTACTTTTATATCTTGTTTAAATTAACATTCTGTTAATTATCGAATGTTTTATTGTTTTAATGTCGAAAACGATAATTCTACTTAATTCTCGTTTGAATTTATTTATCGGTATCTTACTTGTTTCGAAAAAATTTCGATGATCATCGAAAGGAAGAAGATGATCAATTAATAAATTTATCTAACATCGTTAATATTTATTAGGAAATTTGTTGGGTTTACGAGAAACTAAACAAGCGGCGAGACTAATTTTCAACTAATCATACACACGGTTTGCTTTTCAATCGACTAATTACCCATTTCATATAGCGCTGAAATCTCTTTCTCTTTTCCTTTTTTCATACAGTCAACTACAGAAATATTCGGATATTTTATAAAATTGAATAGCTCTTTTTTAAATTAAGCAACGAATATGCTTTGAATTTTTTAATATAGGCATATAATAACGAAGTACACAAAAAATGTTTTCCTTTTAACTAGAATAATGAAAAAAAAAAAAAAAAGAAAAAACATACAAAATATAAAATGGAAAATAAAATATTTTCTTCTTTTTTTTTTCAATCGTTACGTGCATTCTGCAAATACCTTCAAAATCGAACAAGCGTAGAGCAATTTATACTTCGTTATAAATATCTATTATATTTATATTATATATTTTTTAATAAGTCCGAAAAAAATAATTAAATTCGAAAAACCATCTGAACATTTTTGTAACTGACTGTATATTAAATTTTAATGGAAATGCAGCGCGTTTTATTTCGATGTTTTCCTTCCGGCAATGTCAAATATCACGGCATCGACACGATGTCAGCCGATGCCAAAGAAATTAATTCCTGCAATTCGTATTGAAATTATTTAACACGTCAAAAAGTACGAATATTATTTTTCGCACTTATTATCGAAACGTTAAAAATATCGAGACACAAAAAGATGATTTTGATATAAAAAAAAGAAATAAAAAAAAAAAAAACAAAAAAAAAAGAACAAAACTAGAATAGAATCAATCGAAACGTGCTTTTTCAAAAATACGAAAAAGGAATCGCTCGTAAACAGTGAAGAAAGCCGATGGTTATGGCACGAATATATCAATATCTACTATACCTATAGATATGTCTCGTCTCTGATGCTTTTATCTGAAATTAAAAGGCCACTTCGCTAGTTGGAAGCATATCATGCAACGGTCCATCGGTGCAGACGTACCACCACGATGAACAGTTTTCAAAGCATTAACGTGGACTCATTCGAGAGGTCGCTCTTCTCACATACACGTTGCCTAGGGCTAGAAATTGCAAGCGGAAAACGTCAGGAATGGAAATAACGGTAGGCACATTCTCCAGCAAACCAGCTAGCTAGTCAGCAAGCTAGTAAGCTAACAACAATGTTCTTCCTAGCCACCAGCTATTTCCATTTATTCACGAGCAAGGTAGCACAACTATCAACAACGGTAACGCTCTAATTCGCAGTAGTCACCTACTATCTTTCCTACTTCCACTGAACATACCAACACAAACTTCGACATTAATACCAACACCAACTCGTTTCATCTTCTACTCGTATCTCAATAATGACCACCGTCGCGTGTCGCTCGGTTCGCACCGAGTATTTTCTAAAAGCCTCTTTACGACTTTCCACCCCTGTGTTTACGGCGACGTTAACGGTCGACTTGCCGCAATTCCGCGTCAAGGAATTAACTTTCCGTAGCTCAGTTTTTCCCCTCATTGGAGACGAATTTATGACCTTCTCTCCTCCCCTTCCCTGAATATACAACGTATACTGTATAAATCGTTGAAATAATTGAAAGGGAAACGAGTAAATCCACTTTCGGTAGTTCGGACAAGGTTACTAAATATTTCGCTTATGAAATGGAAATTCATGGATGGAACGCGTTTAAAAAGTGATGAGTTATTATTTCGCGATCTGGACAATCGAGAATTATTTTTCGTTTCATTTTTAACGAGCTGAACTTATGTGTTATTCGAAACAAAGCTATTTCATTTTTCACTACGTTTCCTTTTTTTTTTTTTTTAGTAATACTTTTTTTTCCTCCCTTCAAACAACTTGCACTGCTTGACCAAAATGTAATTAATATAATTACATTTGATCGTTTATTTAATTTTATTGTTGAAAATTTGTGTCGTGAATTTTTTTGTAACTGCGACGATCACTAACGACTCCTCATAACGACCTGTTAAATCGTCCATGTAAAACTCCCCTCGGTGCTCGGGACTTTTTTAGAAAATAGAAAAAAAAAATAAAAATGATTAATCGCATTGTAATATTTGAGCACGATGTACGCACCAGGAGTTACGTGACGTTGATAAGTCTCTCCTGCAAAGCCAGCAAATTTCTGCTTTCCGATCTACAAACAATTTTAAAGAGTAACGCAGCAAGTACTGCCACTAATGAACGCGGTAATTAAAATCTCCCTAAAGGACCGCGTTTTTGCCTACGCATGTCGTATATACTCGCAGACATATATGTACATAGTATATTATATATATATATCTGGTTAGATGAACCGATCATTGCTTTCCGTTAACCGTTTAATTTTTCTCTTTCTGTCTGGTCGAAATAATTATAAAATAACGACTTGAACAAAAAAAAGATAAATAAATAAAAAAAAATGAACAAATAAAAAATAAAAAGCATGACATTGAATATCGTGCATGTTGGGTATCTGTGGTTTACAAAAATATAATTCGAAACAAATTATGTCAGGTTACTCGAAATCCAAGATTAAAGTACGAAACAGTGGAATGATTAGGTAGAATTCAATTAATATTGTGTATATTAGGTTAATGGAAAGATAATTGCGACTTTTATTATTTTAAATGTACCACTAGTTACTTTTTATCTAATTATGATTACACCATCGTTAAGAATGAAATTTGGTCGACTGATTTTTCCTTAGATTATTATTTTCATGTTTATCATTCAACGGTTGTTCGTCATTTAACAGCATATAAGTCTTCAAATTTTATACTAACGAATTGCAATTATTTTTGCACGTATCTTATATCCGAAATATTAATTTTACGCAAATTACACATATCTACTTTACCGCTAAGCTATTCACGGTCCTGTACGTATGATATTGATTTCAAAGGGATAATTCACTTTAACGTGGAAATACTTGCCTATATCTCGTTCCATTTTCCGTGTTTCTATTAATTACCACGACATGACATAACGTATTATGGCGAGTTATTCGTGAAAACCAACTAGAAATTTCCGCTCTACGTTCGACAAACAAATATTCATAGAGTATATCTATATATAACAAGAAGTCGGAAAAAACTAAATCTAATTACCGAGGCATTGTAGCGCATCGTGCTTAATGCACTAATTAAAATCTCATGGAAGGCAACGATTCTTTGTTTCGTTTAACGCTCCAAACGGAAAGCTCATTGTTTGCCGTTGGTAACTTTAGTTAAGACATAACTTCCGCCTTTGCTTTACTCGACCGCGATAGCTTCGCCATTAGAAATTCTACTTCCGTTTCGTGTATTCTGGGGAAACGAAAATAAAGCTTTATAAATAGGACCGAGAGATAAAATTACGTCTCACTATAGAATATTAGTATCGTCGGTATTAGTCCGTTGAAAAAATATTTTCGACGGTAATCGCGATGAAAGTAACTTTTTTCTTTTCTACAAAAAAGAAAAAGAAAAAAAAAGAATATCCTAAATTTAAATATAATTAGATGAAATTAAAAGTAATTAACGATGTCTTATTAATAATAATGATGATGATGATGATAATGATAATAATAATAATAATAATAATAATAATAATAATAATAATAATAATAATAATAATAATAAACTCGATCAATTTTTATCATTATTTTAATTGTCGTCTAAAACTTTTATACTGTAATAGCGATCGGTGCGACTTTTGGTGTTAATCATCGATAAATTCATATTTACGCTTGCTCGATGATAGGAAAAAGAAAAGGGAAGGAAAGAAGAAAAGAGAAGAGAAGAGAAGAGAAGACAAGAGAAGACAAGAGAAGAGATGAGAAGAGAAAGGAAGGGAAGAGTAGAGAAGAGAAGAGAATAGAGGAAAAGAGAAAAGAGTAAATCCAATACGTGTAGCTATACGTTCCTTTCCGATAATCTATATCTCCATCGACTGTATACCTATATATACTACCTATATCTCTACGTATCCTCCTTTAACGTGCACTTTTTTTTGTCTTTACCCAACGTGTCCGCCAACAACATGCATTCGAAACATTGTTCTCTCTCGAAGCAAGAGGACAAGATGCATTCTTCAGACTCTATATCGAAGCTGAGCCCAGGGTATTTCATGGTATATACGAGTATGTATGTATTATATAAAGAAATGTTGGACAGTATTGTGAAAACGTATCGTAGGAAAACTTTACGAAATGGCGACATTAAAGAAAGAGAGAGAGAAACAAAGACAGAGAGAGAGAGAGAGAGAGAGAGAGAGAGAGAGAGAGAGAGAGAGAGAAAAGAGAAATAGAAAATAGAAAATATAAAGGGAGGGAAGAAAAGAGGGAGAGAAAGAGAGACAGACAGAAAGAAGCAAATGTCCTCATCGCTGGACACCGATTTTTATTATACTCACTCTACGTGCGAGGAGATTCTCGAAAGCGAAACTACGTGACTGCTCGTTTTGGAGGGGAAACGTTGGCTGGAGATTGAAACCACCTCCTCGCAAATATATTTTACGCGACAATCTCCTCTTCCTTCCTTTCTACCACCCTTCTTCCCACTCCCTCTTCCTCCTCCTCCTCCTCCTCCTCTTCTATTATAAACTTCACCACTACGAGCTTGTTTGTCAGCGTAAGAAAAAAACTTACTCTCGTTCGGCGAACTTGCAAACGTTGCTTTCTCTTGCTATCACGAGAAAGGAAACGAGGTGGGTGCGTAGTAAAGAAGAATAACGGCAAAACGGATGTTCTTTACGTTAAGTCTTGAAAGTACGAGCTTGCTCACAATAACGTTACAACATATAGGTACGTTACGTGCGGTGAGCACGTTGATCCTGCACTTTGCGATGCCGTTACACAGATATTCGGTTTTCCAACAGAAATGGAAACGGAAGAATCGTTAGAGGCGTACACTCGCGGTGTGGTGAACTGAACATTTTAATGACGTGCATCGCGATACGTGCAATGAGAGCTAAAAATCGTTAAACTGTAACGGCGTTGCACTCTCATTAAAATTACAACTTTCCTTCGTCTAGATTTTAAATGGTGAACGCTAATGACGATTCTAAGAAGTCGTCGAATCAATGAAAATTGATAATAAAGAGAGAAAGAGAAAGAGAAAAAGAAAGAGAAAGAAAAAGAGAGAGAGAGAGAGAGAGAGAGAGAGAGAGAGAGAGAGATATCGTTATTTTCCATCTCTCATAAAATCGATTCAAATTTTTAATATCTCGACTTTCGTAATTATTCGACGAGTTTCGATATGAACTTACTTTACAGGATGCTCCCGAAGAAATCTGCAACCCAAAATACCCATCCACGAAGAACACCATCGGTTCGCTACTGCTTTATGCATGCGCACGACACAAACTGATACTCGAAACTACCTACGTTGGATGGTGATATAAGCTGTAAGCCGATACAAAAGGATGGTGGTGGATGTGTATTAGGGTTACGAAGGTACCACGATTACTTTTACACGCGGTGGCATTTTATGTTACCGAGACAGTTTCGTTCGGGCGACACTCGTCCTAGCTAGTTTTGGATTCGATCCAAAGAAGGGCACCGATAATATCGTTTTAGTGACATAAAATACCCACCATTATCGTACGAAATGAACTTCTGCTCGTATCCAAGCGGTATAATAAAGAGCAAGAAGAGTTTGGCAAGGTTCATTTTTTCCATCTCTTTTCTTCCTTACCGAACGACTTCTCCCACCATTGACAAAACTGTCCTCGTTTTCTCGACTGCGCTTAGAAAAGCATCGAACCAAGTCCATCGTTTGTTCGTCGCGTGTATGCTTCTACTGGACTTCTAGAGTGGATGAAGGAGAAGTAAAACAGACAAAAGGGAAGAAACAGATAGAGATAGAAAAAGAGGAAGAAAGAAAGAGAGAGAGAGGTAGGGAAACAGACAGACAGAGAGAAAGAGAGAGAGAGAGAGAAAAGAAGAGGAAAAAGAGAGTAAAGCGCATGGAACGTCCACGTTGAACCAGAAATTCCCGACTCGTCGCAGAGCGGAAAATTGCAGAAAATGCGAAACTTCGCGGACGATAAGCGCTCGCTCGTACGAGTAACATACGTTCCACCGAGGGAAGCTCGTATCGTCGATGTTCGTCGGACGAGGAGTGTGTGTACTCCCCTCGCTCGGCCAAGCCGTTGCACTGGTGTGTACGCGCGCCTTCAGTGACGTAACGATGCAAACACCGATGTGGAAGACCATGCGAGAGTGCAGGTAACAAAATTCCACTGATTCGACGACTAGAGAGTGGCAATCGTGATCGGACGATCTGGTATTTGCATGTGAAATTATGGACGATGTGACGATGAATTCGGAAACCATCCCTTCCGAGCTAACTATTGCGTTTGATCCATTGATCCCAATTTTTTTTCTAGTTTTTTGATCTTCTATTATATACTACAATCGTCGATAAATGTCCTTTGCAATATGATGTCAATCGATCGTTGGCTATACCTTTATCAATTATATCATATTACGATTCTACTTACGTTTAAGCTGAATTAATTTTTGCCATAAATATGACAACGTACACGTTACACGCGATTTATAAATATAATTATTATTGATTAAAGCATCAGAAAATATTGCTAAGGTTTAAAAATATTGTTGAATCCAGCAGGACTAGTTACGTTACTGCGTTCTCTTGCGTATAGAAACGAGACTTTTCGGTTTGGTATATAACGTCTCCCCTTTCTTCCCTGCCGCGTTCTCGAGAGTCTTTTTCCCTTCTCGAACGCTCTCCCTTTTCCTATTCGAAACGTTTGCCAACGACTATTTATCGCGAGGGCTCGTTGCCGAAAAACGAAGAACACTTTGGAAGCGGTACTCGCGTCGCTCGTTCGTATGAGACAGCTGGGATGACACTTTGAAACAGAGACGTACAGATTTAATCGGGGTGCGTCGAACTTGGAAACGAAATATGGCAGTACCGAAGTTCTCTTGGTTTACGAGAGAATTTTTTTTAAAACATGTCGTTCCTGTCGTAAAGCTATCCCCATTTAAATCGTTTTGCCGTTTTTTCAATCGAATTTCCAATACATTCATTCCATCGATGAATTCCATTATGTATTTCATCGTGCTCTTTTTACTTTTATATGTGTGTGTGTGTGGTGTATGTGCGCGCGCGCACGCACGCGCATGCGTTTACAGTTATATAAAAATGTACGTGTCAATTTTTAAAATGTCGAAAAAAATAGTAATAATTCGAGCAACGAATTTAGCGAAGTAAGCAGTCCAAGATGTCTCAAGAGTCCTAATCGAAAAGTCGAGAGAGCAAAGAGAACATCCTTGAACTTTGACCGAGGTAAAATCTTCAGGCTTGCCCTGGTATAGTAAAGCGACGTCGTTGAATCTCCTTTGGACCAATCGATCGGACAACAGGGAGAAACGACACCTTCGGTGTCCACGGTAATCCTCGGTAAATCCTCACAATATATATATATATACACACACATATACATCTCTCATGTAAACGGTGTCCGTCTCGATTCATGACAAAAACTTGTGAGAAATGCTACCAACACGAGAGTTCATGTTTACGGCTATCTCGTCGAGTATACGACGTCAAGGAAATTTCTAATCTTTTTTTCCAAAAGAAAATTTTCTTTTTATCTTCTCGTTTTTATCATGTATAATAAAATTCTTCAAAGAAATTCCTCAAAAGAAATTTATCAATTTTCTCTCTATCGAAAGTCTATATAAAAATTCAATGATTCTTTATCTATATTGCGATCAGAAGCGAATGCCAGCCAATACGATAGACTAGGAAACCGACATTAGACTAAAATCAGGGAGATCGTAAAGTACGAAAGAATATTTTTCGGAGGGAATATAGACGGGAGGTCAAAGCTGGCGATCGCTTCTAGACTATCGAATTACGGTGTGTTCCGTGTCCGGCATAATCCTTGCCAAATCCTGCTAGTATATGTAGAACGTAAAAGGGGTCCCTGCGGTGCCGCGGTTCGAGAAGACAGAGAGAGGAAGAGAGAGAAAGAGAGACAGACACGCAGAGAGATAGACAGAGAGATAGACAGAGAGAGATAAAGAGAAGAGGCGAATAGCTAGTAGTAGTAGTAGCAGTAGTATTAGTAGTAGTAGTAGTAATAGCAGTAGTAGTAGTAGTAGTAGTAGTAGTAGTAGTAGTAGTAGTAGTAATAGTAGTAGTAGTAGTAGTAATAGTAGTAGTAGTAGTAATAGTAGTAGTAGTAGGAGGAGGTAGGGATGAAATTGACCACTGTCGTTGGCACTTGAGGACCGACCGGCAATTACGAGGTATCCCCATGGCCCATTGCCACTGTTGGATGCAGCTTGGCGTTGCTGGTTGGTCGGCCGGTTGTCTGCTCGAGGATATACATACCTCAGCATTGTTCCTATAGGGTTGCATCTCCAGCAAGTCTGTAGAGAGAAAGAGAGAGAACATCAGCATCCCCCTAACCACCTACTCTTTTCCCCTCATCTTCTCCTCTTCTTCTCTATGCAAACACAGGCGGCCTTCTACGTCTGCTCTTCTAAATCACTACTATCTCCTGGTTTAACTAACAATGCTCGCTGGCTTGCCTCTAGCTGTGGATCCTTTAGTCCGCTTATTATCTTCAAGTTCGCTTTATCTAGGCTAGGATGAAAACTTTTTCAACACTTTTCGCAAAGGCCCACACCGCACGGTCTGCTTTCTATAATAACTTTGTTATTTTACTTTTTCAATACCTATCTCTCTTATAACTTTTCTTTTTTCACAATCTTTTTGAACAAACTGACGAGGAGTGAATTGCAAAATCTAAAATATACTATCGGATGTAGGTGCTTCTCTTTGATATCTTCGCCATGTGTGTTTGCCAAATTTAGCGTTGTGCTCGTGCTTTGTCCCATCTGTTTCTCTCTCTCTCCCTCTCTCGTCTTCTCTGTACTCCCTGTTGCCTTGTCTCTTGCGCTCTTCAACCGGGAAACTACATTGGCTCGCTCGATTTACGCACACGGTTTAATCAATGTGTTTCGATCTACCAGACGGAATATTTAGCGGGCTCGATTCATGTTTAATGGTACGGACTATTCTCGAGATAAACGATCGGTCCTGTAACGACGGAGCTCACCGAAAATTCATCTAAATCCTTCGATCGAACGTAATTATCGTATCCTGTTTTCGACATTGAACTCTCGGCCTTTTCTTCGATCCCTTTCCTCTTTCGATTACTCGACGAAATTGAATCGGCAACACGGATGTCGAGAAATCTCAATATCCTGAAGAAAGATACAAGGAGGCGAGGGTAATGGAAGAATATCGTCGAGTGTCTCAGTATCGACAAACGATAAATTAAAGGATAAAACGCTTATATTCGTCGGATGCAAAGGATTTAGAAAAGTCGTGAGCTCGTCGTGATTTCAAAGACCAATTGATTTCTTTTTCCTTTTTTTCCTTTTCCTCTTCAATTTACAATTTTGCAATATCGTATCGATAGTCTTTCCTTCCTTGTGATTTTGTTCCTTAGGAAATCCTTATTGTAAATTACACTTTACTATTTGTAGTGATATTCAAACAAGTCATTTTGAGAAAGCCAGACGAAAAAGTTGTTTGGTATTTCTAAGATGTATCTACTTACATGCATACATAACCCCATAAAACAGCAAAGCTTGCTTGTTTGGAGTACAACGAACGTTGTGACCGTATCTCATATAATCCATGTACGTTCTCACTCTCCGTCGTTCTAACACATACACGCATACACATTTTCTCTCTCTTTCTCTTTCTCACGGTTCTTTCATTGTCGAAGCGTAGCTTATTTTTGCCGTGGATTTCTCGTGCGAATGCGACTGTTTACCGGCTCGCGTGATTTATGACCGTCGGCTTGAACTTGCCGTGGTAAGCTTTTACGCTTCTCCCCGTTGAAAAAAACTGAATGTAGAAGGCTTTCGCAATATATTACGGTGTGTCATGGCTCATTCCAATTTCGTGAACTCCGTATCTCTGACGCCGACGACAACGACAACGACAACGACCACACGACGACGACGACGACGACGACGACGACGACAGGGACTATGTTCTAATGCGGGATTAAGCAGAAAAACTTTTCGTCACTAAAGAAAATCGTTCTTTTCGAAAGATAAGTTTAACATTTAGGGACCATGTCATTTCAGTATAATTATGATTGATGACAAAAGATAAAGAATAAAAATGAATAAAATTATCGTATGATATTATCCAAGAATTATATTGATACATATATTTACTTTATATTTATTTTATTTTTCTAAGATAGGAGAAGTAAATGTATAACACTGGAAGACTTTATGGATGGTGGTTAAATCGGATGAATTCTTGAAATTACTGTTGTCAAGTTAAAGCTTCTTCCCTTTGTTCTAGATAGCGGTCTTGTAACGGAGTGCTACTCGTTGGTTCTGAGCTTTACCAAAAGGTTAACGGCACGAAAGGACAAGAAAGATAAGAGACATAAGTTAATACGATGTAATGGTTAGAATAACTGTTAGACCGAAGTCGCATTGTGGTCAGGTGAAGACAGACACGTACATACAATAAGATTATCCGCTTATCCGAATGTCCAGCTCCCAGCAGACAGAAGCCGACGATGGACTGCCTTCGAGTACTCGCTACAGGTGTGTTATCTGCATCTGCTGCTTCTAAACAGCGTAAGCCGACAGTACCTCTAAGTTGCAAATGCAATTTCACCGAGTTGAGCCACTCGTTCGCGCTCGGTTAGCACCATCAAATTTTGTCAATGTTATCCGTTTTGTCACGGTCATAAGGTAAGAGTGCCGCTTTTAGCGTAGCTATTATCGAAATATCGACTTTCGATGGAAAAATTTCATCGAAATCGCTATATCTCATAAAAGAAATTTTTGCGAATTTTCAATCGTTTAATAATAATAATAACAATAGTATTAATAACAACAATAATAATAATAATAATAATAATAATAATAATAATAATAATAATAATAATAATAATAATAATAATAATAAACACGTGACTTTCGAGAGCACGGGAAAGTATGAAACTTTTTCGAAAGCGAAAGAAAATTATAATTAGGTAAAAGGAAATAATATAATTATAAGATGATGTAGAAAAGGAGTCTTTCATTTCTCGAGTAAAATTGAAAAGACGAACGGTCTGAATAGTCTTTGTATCGAGTCATAGAAATCGGAAGTCACAACGGGACCACTTCTAAAGTCTTGTAAACTTCGTAGTCTCGTAATGGCACTCAGGTTAGGTCGCGCATTCGTAAGATTTCAAGTCGGTGATATTACTGGTAATTTTAATTACTCAACGGAGACTATCGGGAGAGAAGATGAAAGCACGTGGCGAATAAAACGTAGAAATGCAAAGTGGAAACTTTATTCCGTCGGGAGAGAAAAGGATGGATGGTTAGAGGTGGCTTCGTACGATACTACTAAGAGAGTTCGTTCAATTAAAGGCAACGCAGCGTTATCTGGGAGCAAGCAACTCGAATGTACTGGATGTTACGAAAGGTTCTCTTATTTTTCAGTAGCCAACAGTTGGACATTATTTTCAGCGTTACGCACCGTTGCCTCCGTCCATTATCCGAACTTTTCAAAGACTACTGTCGCTTTTTCGCACGAGTACACGTGGAAATTGTACCGGAGAAAATGCGAATTCAAAAAATGAAAGATTCGCCGGAATATAGAAGATAATACCGACCTCCAATTTATAAATGTCCCTTTATTATTTTTCCTCTGATGTTCCAACGTATCTGTTTTATTTTTCAATTTACTATTTTGGACGTTTCTCCTTTAGAAATATTTTATTTGGTCGTATAAGAAGAAGATTAATTATATCGTGAGATAAGCTCGAGAAAATCACTATTAAGGAATTGCTCGTTGAAATGATAAGAAGGAAAGGTGGCTTAAAGTAATTCTTGGGAAGGATATATATCTCGTTAGAAGGTTTATGTTGTTTCAACCAAAATACGTGGAACGTATGTTAATGTTAGAATTTCTTACGAGTACGGTACATTTCTGGAGTAGACACTGGTGCGGTGTTTTCGCAAAAACACGCTCGTTAGTTTTCGCATGTTGCGTAACGTAGTGTTAAGCTCGCATAAAGGACGCATAAGTCAGGGAGAAGTAACGACCGACTTGCCTTTTTGCAGGTTTCGCCAGAATAAACCCGCTTGTAGGTATTCGCGCGAACGGTGCGAGAGCATACACGTTTTTTTTTTATCTTTCTTTTCCTCTTCAGACAAAAACTTCTTTTCTTTGTTTTCCTTTTCAATTTTTTT
Organism: Vespula pensylvanica; assembly: GCF_014466175.1. Classification (NCBI taxonomy): domain Eukaryota; kingdom Metazoa; phylum Arthropoda; class Insecta; order Hymenoptera; family Vespidae; genus Vespula; species Vespula pensylvanica. The sequence goes on from NC_057686.1 coordinate 14,772,787, forward strand.
ATTTTTACGCAAGTTCTTAACGTAAGAACATGGTGAGAAAATATACATGGAATTTTGTTTATCGTCGGACGTGTTGTAATAATTAATATTACAGTTTTTCTTTAAATTATTAAATTTCAATTTATATCTATTATCAAGATAGCCAAACGTTTAATGAAGTATCAACACAATTATGCAAATTCTTATTTAACTCATTACAAATTATTAGACATTTGTATAAATTATTCTTATTTATAGGAAAAAAAAAGAAAAAAAAAGAAATATGTTCTTTAAAACGGTACTCAATTCTAGACAACTTAATAAACGATTTCGTGGCATAAAACAAAGCTTCTCGTAAGGTTTCGAATCGGGTCAGTGCCCTGGAAACGTTCGTTCTTGGGCTTAAGGTGCAACCGTGATTTACGGGAAGAGAAATGCCAGGCGGCCGGTTCGGACAGAAGGACATAAATTACTGAAGCTTAAATCGTTGGGATTAATTACAATCTTAGTGAGAGCCTTTACGCGTTATGCCTGTCATCGAACGTAACTCTTCTCTTTAGGAAGCTTAAGAAAAGGAGCTAGTAGATATTGTCGTGTCCAATAATGACCTAATTTATTTATTCTTGGAAAAATCGATTATCTGTATAGACGAACGACGAGTTCGAAGTGTATGAAATGAAAAAAATTTTCGAATCGGGATCGAGGCCAATTCGAAAACTAATAAAAATAAGGTCGAAGAAAGAAAAAGATAGATAACGGAGAGAAGAGAAAAAGAGAAGAGGAGGGGGGACGAACGATATTTCTCAGATGGTCTGTCGAGGAAATGGGATCTCGAGAGAAGAATGCAGATCAGCATAGAAAAAGTGCAGGCTCTGTTTCCGGTCCGTATCCGTGCGAGTCAGTGAGCTCTCGATCGTATTTCACGTGGAAACGAAGCGAAGATTCTCCTGCTCCTTCTTCACTTCACTTTCGCCATCCACCGTACAGTTTGCGAAAGCTCCGCGCAAAGGATTCGCTTACCGCGAGGAAACGATTTCATTTTTCCTCCGGCTGGGATCGTTTTCAATCGTTCGTTCCCTTTAGCAGTCAATTTTCTCGGATAATCCGGTGCCGATTTTCTACTCGCTCGACCATTTCCTCTCTCCTATGTTTTTCTCTCTTCATTTTATTCTTTCTTTTACTTTTTCATTTTTATTTTTTTCTCTCTTCCTATTTCTTTCTTTCTTTTTCTCTCTTTTTCTTTCTATCTCTATCTTTATCTCTTTTTCTCTGTATTATCAAGTAATTTGTGACTTGACACACAAGAAAAGCGATATCTTAATCGAAACCAACTGTATTGTAGTTCCATTTAAGTAGTTATTGGCACGGCCGAATTCCAAGAGTCGTTGAATCGTAAACTCAATCAAGAGTACAAGACGTTAATTAATTAATTGCAAGAACGATTTGACACCTGTTAGAGCATCGTCGACGCTACCGTCCTTGTCGTCACTAGCGTCGTCGTCGTCGTCGTCGTCGTCGTCATCGTCTGATAAGCCGTTATCGCTTAATGGATTAACCATTAATATCTGTGTGTCTCTTCGATCCATACCATCACTTATCATCTTTCCCGATGGAAATTGATTGACATTCTTGATAAGTTTTGAATTATTTTTACGCAGATTACTTTAATTTTCCTGTTCGTTCACATCGAAATATTTTCTATAGAGTAATATATATCTTGAAATTAATATTATCTATAATTAGAAGATATCGATGAAATTTAATTTGAATAAAAATATAAATTCTATATTTATTGATTTAATTCTTGTAAATATCAATTTGAAACCAAGTTTTATATCGCGTACGTCGACAATAGAGAAATGAAAAAGTATGCGGTCGAAGAAACGAATTCTCGCATTGTGACAAAAAATATAGATGGTTTCCGTTCTTCTATAGACGATCTCTCTCTCTCTTTTTCTTTTCCTCGATTGCAAAATCATTTCCAAAATGGCACACAAGATTCGGGTTAATATTCTTCGAATTTACAATCACACGTAGACGGAATAAAATAGAAAGGAATTGGATCATGTAATTTGAAATTCCGTTATCGAGATTTTCACCTAGTTACGTCTTGACCAGTTTATGTATTTGACATAAAATTATCAATTTTTCTTTCGGTTAGAAATACGTATAGAGAAAAAGAGAAAGAGATATAATATCGATAGCAATCGTTAACATGTCGAATGGTGGTTTGAACGATAACTTACGTAAGAATTTTACGACATTGAACGTGTTAATAAATACGAAAATAAATTTAAATTTATTGCATTTAATCGTTATCTCTGATCGAACGTGACGTATGCCATCATTCAACATTGTTACTTATCAAACCGTTCTCCTTTTTATTAAGTAAAATTCGTTGTACCATCTTTGAAATATATTCACGATTTTGATCGATCTTGAATCTTTATCAAAGTCGATATCATATTACATTTATGAGTTGAATTCTCGATAAGTTCTCTCTAAGAATGTGAAATATTGCTTGACAATGACATATTTTTCTTTTCCCATATTCTAGAATTTAAATTGGGAGATCAATTTAAACCGACGAATGTGAAAAGGTCAAAGATCAAGAAAAGAAGACGTTCTCGAATCGTGTTCAAGTTGGCAGCAGCAGTAGCAGCAGCAGCAGCAGTAGCAGTAGCAGTAGCACAGCTCGACGTAGTATAAATTACGAATATAAATTGTTCGAAGTATCTCGGGAAAGCGTTGGTTATCGTTGAGAGAAAGGTCTCGGATTACGGACGACATACGTTTTCATCGGGTTGCCTCGTCAGGAACAAATAAGAAGGATCCCCATAGTGGTCGGTTCGAGTCAAACTAGGTTTACCGTGCCGGTAAAAGCCTGATGGATAAGACTACTCCGAGTGCCATCATAGATCAGGGACTCGGATAAAACCTTCGTCTTGGAAGCTTTAAGACCATCCTACCTCTCACCGTTCGTGAAAGAGAACGACCAGGCGAATCTTTTGAAACCTATTCGAGCAACTTTCATAGAATCTCTAGGAGAGCCTTTCATTACGTTTTTGAATTCAACAAGAAGGAGCCATCATCTACTTTCAGACTTTTGAAGAAATCTTTACGATAAAGTATCATGGGAAATGGCACTCGAGCGAATTTTGCACCGAATGATAACGACGAAAGAAACAATTTCGTATTGTAAAACGTGCAACTTTTCTTTCTTTCTTTCTTCTTTAATCGATTCATATAAAAACCAAGCGATTTCATCTTCGATCCAAGTGAAAAGATAAATTCTTTTTTTTTTATACTAATCTGAAATACCATTAATTTGTTAACGATATGTAAAATAATTATCGTATATAGTTCGAGACGTGCTATACATATTTATGAGAGTCACTTGTATCTTCGAATATAATTACGACACGATATTCCTCGCTTGCATAAATGTATGTACGTAAGTGTACTTGGAGTTTGCATAAACATGCTCAAACGTATATAACGTTTTCTATTTTATCGTACAATATACCAATTAACGAAATACAATTTATTCCAAATTATTTGAGACAATTTAAATTGGATTCTTGACGTGAAATGATTATCCTATCGAGATAACGATCGAATGGATCTTGTTGCGAGTAAACTCGATCGATTTTAAGCTAATAATTAAGTACCTTACAATTGATTAGATAATTTTTATTATTTTTAGGAGAGTCATTCTCTTTCTTCTTTTTTTTTTCTCCTTACAACTTGGAGACAAAACGGAGGACATTTTTCACCGTTAGTATCGTCCGGAAATTGTTTTCGTTTTGTCGCGTTCGTACAGATATCCAATTTCTCTAATTTTACGTTACACGTTGGCATACGAGCATGAACTGTATCCTAAAATCGTGACTGACGTATAGAACGAGAGGACACGCGTGAGCGCGAGCGCGTGCAACACTTCACAATACACACATTTAATTATTGGTGCTTTCGCTCGTCAAACTTCGACCACGAGCAATGAAACGTTAAGTGCGTCGAATATTCAACCGAGCGTGATTTTCACTGGCAACAGTGCGAATGCTATTAATTGTCAGGATTGATTGGCGATGGACCACCAACGGCACGTCACATGTTCGAAGTGATATCGATTTTCCTACCGGTAACGAGCGAACGTTGTCGCTATTTTTGAGCGAACCGATGGGAGGAGCTGCCCTTATTAATTCCAGGTTCGCTAATACACTCGCCTAAAAATTAACAAATACAGTTTTTTACGATAATCGTGTGAAAATGGAACCTGTACGATGAAGAGTAATGATCGAAAAAAAAAGAAAGAAAAAAAAGGGATGAATAAACTCCTAACGAATTTTAAACGATCGAAAGATATGACGTTTTACAAAATCTACCGAGCGAAAATGTTCGCTCTTTTGCTTTTACTGAAATAAATAATAATACGGAAAGAATAAATAAACGAGTCAAGAAAGAAAATTTAATTTTACCTTGAGAAATATTTTCTTCTCGATAACCAACCCCTTTAAATATCTCATGGCCATCGAATAAGTCAACGTGACAAATTTTTTCACTTATCTTTATAAAGTTCGACCGAAAGAAAATCAATCGATTCGAAAGAGAGGTTGCATGTTAGATCGAGAAAGTCAAATGAGACCATCAGGATTTTTGCTGTCGCAGAAAAAAATCCATCAGGGGCGGAATCCTCAATTACATGAGGGTGGGGTAGGTCGAGGGAAGGGAGAGCACGATAATACGGTCTAGTTATCGTAGAGTGTGATTTACGACGCCATTATACTAAAACGGATCGGTTCACCGGTATCCAGTGCGACGTTATCATCATAAAGTAGCAATAAAAATTTATTGGCACGCTTTTCCCTAGGGATTCTGCGTCGTGCCAGTGAAGGCGGATGCGAAGGTGACTAGGAAGGTGTTATGGGATTTGAAGAAGCACATCTCTTCGGGTAGAAGCAGATGCAAAATGATAACTTTTAAGTCCTACTCTTGCACGTGACACACAAATACTATTTCTCTCTCTCTCTCTCTCTCTCTCTCTCTCTCTCTCTCTCTCTTTCTCTCCCTTTTTTTCTTTTTCTCTATCGTATACTTCAATATCAAGAATTGACAAAGCATCCAACAACATTTTATACATAAAGAATTTTATATCGAAGAGGATATGGAAAATTGAAATTACGATTGAAAGAGCCGACTCTGCGATTCGCGTAGATGAAATCGAATATTCTAACATATTTCACGTTTATCCGTTGCAATAAACGAGCTCAATAGCGACAGGATTTTTTCATTATTGAATTTCATTATTTTCATTATTGATGACGAAATAACTGCTATTTTTATGCTACGCTACGATTTTTTCTCTCTCTCTCTCTTTTTTTTTTTATTATTATTCTATTGCCATTGAGAGCTTCGTTCTACGATTCACCTCCCGATGAATATTGATCGTGAATCGAATAATCCTCTGCTCGAAACGATGATCCTCTGAATTTATTTCTATATTTCCAACAGCAGACATATGTATTACGTATATACACATACGCACTCGCTCACACGCACACACATATGTACATATAAGGAATAAATTATTTTCGGACGAAACAGATATTGATATGTACCCACGTAAATCGAAACTCTAAACGTACAGAGTAATTTCTTGGTTCGTGTAGCCGGTTTCGTCGTTTCGTTGGAAATCTCTAGTTTCTCTCTCGTACCTCCGACGAATCATCAAAAGGCTTAAAATCACACTCGAACGAATTCCGTTGCTTAATGAAATCGTTGGGAAACAGGCGGAACGTTAATGTGAAACGATCCAAACGTCCAAATCCTATCCTTGGTTATCTTCGTTACTTACCTTCTCTCTCTTTCTTCCTCTTTCAGTCTCTACCTATATCTCTATCTCTATCTCTATCTTTCTCTCATTCGTCTCGCGAGCTCGGTAATTAGCAACCACGAATGAGAATTTGTAGGAGAAACACGAATGTATATTTCTCTCCTCTTCTTTTATAAAATGGAGATAGAAGGGACAAGAGAGTCAGAGCGTTAAATTCGAATGTAAAACTCGTAATTAGCGTAAAAGAGAAAAAAGGAAAGTAAGACGAAAGAAGAAAAAAGAAAAAGGAGAGAAAGAGAGAGAAACTTGAAGGATTTTAGAAAGAATGAGAAGCCAAAGTAGGAGATAAACGAGGTAAAGTTTTAAGGGAGAATCAAAGTTCATTGGATCGACTTGTGTGCCAGGGTGGAACGAGGCGGGACCACTGACCGGACCACTTGTGTCACTTTGAATTAGTCCAGGCGGACGAGCTAACTTTGCCCACGTGTACAACACTCCCAACGTTGTCCATTTCTATGAGTCTGTTTGATCATTTAATGAAACAAATTCAGGTGGACCCAACTGAACGTACAGAGTTCTCTCGGCTATTCGTATCCATCGACATTGACGAATTTTATTCATCGATGTCACTGATTGTCCCTATTCGCTTCGACCTCGCTGCTCTAGCGCTTTCGACCGAATCAATTTCCAATTCATTTTTTCATGAATATTTTCTGAAGAACCAATGAATGACCTGATTTTTATTTCGGAAAATGAAAGATAGCTTCAATGGAATAGTAATTAGTCGTTAATTAATGACAAAGACCATGATCGAATAATACAATGTATAACGCACAAATTGCGTGCGTGCTTAAAATCGTTATACGCACATTTATATGTTGTAACTAACTAAAATTACGTAAACAGCGATTATCGTTGATCAACGTTATTATATTCCACGGTTATCATAAAATTTATATATGTATTACGATGCGTTACTTAAATCATTTTAACAAAATAATACTACAAAGTGTTTCGAGTAAATAAATCGCAAATGTAATTAGGAGGGTAACGTATCATTGACAGACAGATATTTCTATAAAGGGATATCAGATAAAATCGGAGTTCACAAATGACTAAATATTATTAACACGATTCTGCATTTAAGACGAAAATAATTTTTTGTTTAATAAACCAGATGCATATTTTGCAATAAAGTTAAAGCCCATGTACTGCCAGCACGAGGTTGGATGGACTTTATGTCGAAACGATTCCATGTGTACCAATTTGGACATCCCTCCCTCGGCATCGAGAGCCAAACGTCCTGTGCACGAGAACAGCATTTCGTGCCAGCTGCTGTTCGAATGTTCGTAATCACGGAACAGTAAAGCTCGGGAGCGCACGGTTGGCCAATCTTTTTAATGCACTTTGAATTACGATATCGTCGTTTAAGAGTGCGATCGCGGATTTAGCAATTTTTTTTTGCAAGAGCGCACTATATTTGATAGCTGTCGCGTTTCGCCAATCAGTCTTTTTCGAAAGGGTAGGAGGGAGAAGTGGGAAGACCAGCGAACGCTCGATCCATGAAAAAATGATATTTTCCGTGATATAAAAATCGAGCATGTAAAGTGAAGAATTTAAACGAGTATATCTGAAAGTTTTTTATCGTTTATAAGCGAACGAAATTAATTATTCAAGAAAATGGAATTTCCGAAGTTTCTATTCTCGTGAGAATAAATAAAATTGTAGAATATCTGTTTATAACGAACAATCATGTCTATAACGATCGATTCAAGAGATAAAGGTGTTAGAGAAAAAGAGAATAAAAAAGATTTTAAAAAATGACACTGCAGCTATTTCGAGGAAAGAAAAATATTGCCAAACTTTTACACGTAAAACGTCACGAACCGAATGGACCGTTTGAAAATTTCGATTTTCGAGTTCGCGCCCCTTTCGTTCGTTCAACGTTTCGTATCGCAGAAATCACGAGCGAGGCGGAGCTGGCGAACGAACGAAAACGGCTTTGGAACGTCGGAAACGAGCGGGGCGAAACAATGGGCAATCTCGCGACGGTGGTCAGGAATTACGGTGTGGCTCCCCGCGGCACCACCACCATCGCCACCACCACTACCAATACTACTGCTGCTGCTATTGCTGTTGGTACCGTCACATTCAACCATATCCATCCCCTCTTACAGATCTAACACACGAGAATCGTTCGCCGTTTTCAACGTTGAACGTCAACGAGGAGCTATTTGCTCTGAGAATTACACAGAACGAACCTTCCTCGTGGTTATTGCGATGCTGGAGTATCCGACGAAGTCGCTGGACGATTTCACGACACAACTGTGCGCCAACGCGCCCGAACACATGGTCAACCCTGTGAGCAATTAATATGCACAGGATGACTATGAGTTGCTGTTCAGTATGCGGGACATCATCGCCTCTATGATAGTATGATTGTCGGGAACACTCGTGGCTCGATTCAACGGCTACCACTCCCCTCCACGTTTCCATCCTCCACGCTGACACCTCCTCTTTTGGACCTCCTGCCTCCTTCTCCCTCTCTCCCTCTCTCTCTCTCTCTCTCTTTCTCTTTGTCTCTCTGACTGTCGCTCTATCGCTTTCCTACTAGCAGCAATGGCAGTCAAATCCATCCGACTAATCCCCAAAGGAACCCCACGTGCCACCACCCTTATCAGTATTCAATGCCCCTAAACTGCTTTTTGACACGGCCAGGTACCCGAGAATTCCATTTTATAACTCGATTCCGAACTCCCCGTAGCGTAAACCCGGCCTTTCTCCTTCTACTCTTTATACTCTTCCTCTTCCACTTTCTCAACCTTCTACCAGGCAATAATCGTTCTCCTTTCGTGGTAATTACTGAATATTTATACGAGCTCGGCGGTTATTAAATTCCGGAAGAGAACTTCCTTTCTGTCACCCACGAACTAAATTATGTATTAGATCGTAGTACGATTTTTGTTTCGTTCACCGAAATGAAATGATAGGTGAAAACGGCAAACGTCTTCTTCTTCTTCTTCTTTTTCTTTTTTTTTTTCATTTTATTCCAAAGTGCGAAAAACACGAGACTGATGTCACGTTCGAAATTCTATTTGTCACCATTTTGACTTTTTATTCTGTTTTTTTTTTGTCTCCTTTCCTTTACAATGTTATCACCGAAATCGATCGCAACTGTCACGAAATTTATCGACAGTATTCGACAGTTTTTCACGCGCCTCTTCTTTTCGAGCACAATGGTGCAATAAATGTAATAGATGTACGCGTTTAATCTTTTTTTTCGTTACAAAAAAGAAAAAAAAAAGGAAAAAAATCGGAAAAAGAAAGAAACGTTTCACTTGAAAAGTCTGACAGATCACAATATTTCGATGAATTTACGAGATGTCTTACATCGTTATTCGTCTTTTCATATTACACGTCCTTTGTCGTGAATTCTATCGGATTTCTTTGCTCTTTACTCAAATAACGAAAATATTATGTCGCAATAAATGTACGCGTTCCATCGCTTTTATGATAAGGCTAGACCTTTAAGAGAATGAAAAAAATAAAAGAGAAAAAAAGGAAAGAAAAAACAAGAAGAAAAAGAAGAAGAAGAAGAAGAAGAAGAAGAAGAAGTAGAAGAAAAAAGGAAGAGCTCAAAGCTTCCGAACGAAGCTGGAACGCTTGAATTTATCTGAAAAGTTTTGCAAAACAGGCACTCCCGATAAATCATATTATTTCCTTTTTTTTCTTTCTCCTGACAATAGCCACCGCTGACTTGACTCTTCTCGTCAGACCATTATACATAACCGTGTAACTTCAAGTATCCCTGCTTTCTCTCCTTCGGACGGATGAAAAATATCACCGCTAAGAAAAACTTCCGACGTATTGTCTTTCCTAAGCTTGACATATAGAGCGATTACTTGCCTTTCGATATGTCAAGGAGATGGAATTGATCTTTCACCGACATTATGAAGAAACTTTTTGCTCTCTTGAACTTCAACGGAATGGAAAGAAAGAAATGTTCTTACACGAACACATGCAGACACACACACACACACACACGCGCGCGCGCGCGTTTAAAAAATATAAAGATTCGTGCAGAATCATTCGAACGATAATAAATGTTTTTCGAGATGTTAATTGCACAGACACTTTCTAGCTGACGCGTTTAAAAATAAAAATGAACGAAAGCAACCTTAATCGATATCGTTGATTCTTTAAAAGTATTTTCTTTTTTTTCCCCTCCTTTTTCGCGTTTAGATGAAATTCGAATGAAAATTGTTGTTCGTGAAATAATTTAATTTAATTATTGTAAATTTCGCGAGTACGCATAGATATTTTCTTCTTATATGAATTATTTAATTTTGCCTTTTAAAATTCGAGTGAAATGGGAAGTCGGCCGAATTTCTATATTGCACTGGCTTAATTCATTTAAATGCTCTATCGAGCCGAATAGACAACGCGGAGAATGGTGGCCAGTGAGCCGAGCCATTTATCCCGCAGACCACGATGGACCATTCCGTGCAACCCCATGGGTTCCAACCACTGACGGTACCACCGGGTATGCCGATCGTCCAACCTCCACCAACCACCAGTTCTTTTGGGCCACGCACTGTATCCTACAAAATGCATGATATTAAAATGACGATATGTAAGCGAAACGATCGTTTTTCCGCATGAAACGAAAATTTAGATAAAAACGAATTAAAATGACGTCGACTTGAATTTATTAAATCTCGTTTTACCTTCTTTCTTTTTTTATCTCTTGTGTTTTCTTTTCTTTTTTTTTTCGAAGACTATTTTCGACTAATTGCGAAAATTACCATTTTGAGATAAAGTTATTGTACAAATTTTCGTTGGACGATAGTGAACAGTTGACATGCGTTAGACGAATAATATTACATTTGTCGCGAAATGAAAAATTACGTATTAGAAAAATCGTTTTAATTTCGCGTAGAGTTTCATGTCGTTCTCGTAAAATGATTAAATTAAATCAAATCGAACTGGCTACGTTACGAAATGAATATTTCGAGAAAAAATATTGTACTATAATTCAACACGCGGGAAGTACGCGATGGACTTTTTTAATCATACATCCTGTTGCTACGAAGAAATGAGGAAAAAAACCGAAATAATCTCTGTGAAAAGTCGTTGTCCTTGTAGAGACGTCGTGTTTTTCAGTTCGCGCAAAAGCGCGAGGAAATTAAAAATGAAGGACTTTTGGTTAGCGGTTAGGGGATGTAGTATCGACATAGAGCTGACACTTTTCATCAGCAGTGACGTAGAGCGAAAGTATGTAAGAGTAACAGGACGCGAGAATGCAACTTCCGTGTACTTGAATCGATAGAAACGGTGATCGTTCCAACGCGATAAGTTCAATGCGACCTCGTTTCCGCTTTACTCTTTTCGAAATTCTTTTAATTTTCAAATAATCCAGACTTTACGAAAAGCCGATAAAACGTATCTACATCTTTTATGATCAATAAAAAACCGAACGTAAATGGAGAGACGACTGTACTCCGGCGACGAGATTAAATCGGCTTTCCCTAAAAGCGTTCATGCGTTCTTCGTAAGTTCGCAATGATTCCCATTATTACGACGAATTTATGCGATAATCGTCTTAACTTTTTTGGAATATAAACGAAATATACTGTGCACACGATAAGCGGTCTTCACGAACAAAATTCTTTCCCACGGATCGCGACGTTATTGTTAAAAATGTTACAACGATATTGTTATGATTATTAAATCAGATCTTTTGTCTTCGCGACGATATATCTTCTTTATAATTACAGATGAATATTCCGTAAGAAATTTCATTCGTTATCGTTAGGTTTGAATTATTCAGAGTTTCGCAATGCTAAATTAGGATTTGTATTTCGTAGTTATCTTCAAAATAATCACCTGGGAAAGCTAGCCTAACGATAATGACGAAGCGGAACGATAGGATGAAGCAATTAAACTCGATAGAATGAAGTTACATAGGACGGATATATCTCCGGTGGACTGAATCTTGAATCCTCAAAACGAGGCAATCCAGCTGCTGTGACTAGATTTTCAAAGCGTTACGCGTTATACCGAAACCGCTAAACGTTGTCACAGGAAGTTCGAACATTGACGTTGTCAAATGAAAATCGCTTACGACAGGACGATTGCGTTTTGCAACTCGGTAACTCGCTTTCACGTGGACATCTACCTCATTGGATGTTTGAAAAATTGTTAAAAACTCGATATCGATGCTTGTGTACACCGCGCAGAGAATGCAATCAAATTTGTATTTAAACAATACGAAGTATTGACATTCGATTCCAATTTTTTGTTTGCGTACATGAAAATAATAGGTCTAGTATTTACAAAAATGGAGTCATTCAAAATATAATCTTTTTCTCCCATCTTCTTTACATCGTTCAATGAAAATTTCACTTGTAATTGAATAAATAAATGATCACGACGACGATATAAATAATAATAATAATAATAATAATAATAATAATAATAATAATAATAATAATAATAATAATAATAATAAATGATATAAATACGATGAGAGAGATTCGCGCGTTCGTGCACGTTCGATTAAAGAACTACAAAATTGATTGTAAAAGAGATAAGCAGATATCGTTTGCCAATAGATATTTCATGGAAACGAATTGGAATACAACATAAATTAGATGAAAATACCAAGCGAATGCAGTCCCATCTCGTTGAATACGATTAAATAAATAATTACGGACGATGATAGTCGTTTTTGGAATTTAAGGGAAGAAGCTTAGTTCTCGTGCAGGATCAAATTCCGATTAGTACTCTTGAATGTTTCACTGTGGAATCGGCAGTATGTTCGTTCGAGTACATTAACTGATTGTTATGTTACTCTCACGGATTATATTGACTAAAACTAAAGAATAAAACAAATAACAGTAACAAAAAATAACATAAAAGGGAAAAGTCGAAACTAAAATGATAAATAATATTTTAGTTCTACACTTCATTTAGTTATATTATTATTACTATTATTATTATTATTAATTGAAATTATTTGTATAAATAAATATAATAGTATTATTCCATCGATGTATCATCAAAGGCAATGTTAAAAAACTTTTTGATACATGGACGATAAAATCGAATTTTCCCTTGAGATTCGTTACAAACTCTCAAACGATTTTCAGCAAATCCAGATAGTTCTATTCCGTAAATCCGATAGCGCTACTTCTGACGATGGGGATAAATTGAAATTTAAGGGATACCAAATACATGGCGAAGAGAAAAATATTTGCCGCTTACGCTATAATCCATCGCAGTAACTTACGTTGAAGGAGGTAAAGCGGCTTGACCTATTTCCGAGAGGAAATAAGAGTGTGTTTTGGCGCGAAGAAGATAAAAGCGTAAGAATCTTTGAGAACATTCGATTAAGTTGTCCGATCTTAACGCGACAAGAAAAAATCACGGTAAATGATCGGATGTTATTCGAATCTAATATCTTTGAAAAAATGTGAAAGCATATTAGAAGAAAAAAAAAAAAAAAAGACAAAAATAACGTCTGCAATAAAAATTACAACTACTACGACGATGACGACGACGACGACGACGACGATAAATTTCATTGATGGCATTAACTTTTAAATGGACGTGAAACATTTGAAACTTGTTTATTAATCATTATGCAGAAAGCGTCCACGTGGATTAACAGTCAACGAGGGAAGAGTCGTTGCGTTTTGCAAATGCGGGCTCTCCGATATTCAGATTCTACAAATTTAATGCACCGCAAAGTAGAAATATTATCATCCTGAAGAGCTCGCGACGATCCATACAAGCCGATTTCATAATCAATTCTGACAAAATTATTAATTTTCGTATTTCTGACCGGTGGCCATGATTCCCGTTCATATTACCGTGGATATATAAATATAGATATAAATAGCAACTCGCTACTAGAACGAAGCGAATTTCTCTTATCGTTTCTCGTTCGTTATAAAATAAAATGTAAACTAAGTTCGCTTAGATTATCCGCGATTAATATTAAATAATATTAATGATACATTATTCATCGAATAATTTTGTAACGTTCGTTAAAAAAAAAAAAAAAGAAAAAAAGAAAAAAGAAATTCATCGCTCAACAAGATGTAAATGTTTAAAATGTCGAGTAAGCGAAAAGAAGACATTAATAAGAACGTGTTAAAAGAAATTTCGTTAAACCGGTTAGAAGGTATCTAAAAGTCGAAAAGTAGAAAACGATATTGCAAGCACGAAAGGATCACGTCAGTTCTAGAAAGGTTCACGCGTTCGCGTGAACCATCGAGCCATCTACCATAACACGAGAAGTCTCGGGAATTTCAAGAATTTTCACCAACGTGATTCGACACCAATGGCGTCGCTCTTTAATAAAAGCTGAAGGTGAACATTCCTTTATCGATATCGAACGGTCGAAATAGTTCACGTACACTACCGTTTCATGATCGTGGCTACCGTCCTCTTTGGTGGTGTACTATCGAACAAAAAGCCACCAACTTACCACACCCCACCAATCCCCAACCCTGAGCATCGACGCATTAATAAGTTTTTAATGAGGGTGTGATCGGTTATGGCTTACTGCAAAAGTTATCGTAATTACTGGTGCGTGCGTTTGAGAGGAGTTTAATGAAAAGCAATATCGTTGGAAATTCGATAGACTACGGTTGGGGATATGAGAAAGACAGAAGGAAAAATGGCAGGGAGAGTACTTTGCGATCCAAGGATGAAAAACGAGAAGGGAAAAAAATTAATTAAAGACATCGCTTGAAAAAATTCGAGATGTAGAAAAAGAAAAAAATCGATTTTGACTTTGTAAACGTGCTTCTTAATTAACACGAACTTCTTATGTACGTACGTATTCTAGTCGTTGCACAACTATCTCACTACAGAAATATCTCTGTATTCATCGGACATCAAGATTTTCCTTTCATCTTTTATTATATGACCGTTGTGAACGTTGTAACCAAGAAATATAGGTTGTTTCGAGATATGGCGGATCATGTACGTGTTCCTGGATGGCTTTTACTCTTATCTACTTTTGTCTGTAGGCGTCTCTATGTCTCTATGCAAAAATAGTCTACAGTCTGGGTTTTGTAATTCGAAACCTGGGTTCTGCCATTGCACGTGTTATGTTTTAAACCACTAAGCTATCCAAGGCTTTCTAGATTTTATTCTTTCCTACCCTTTTATTATAATATCGCGTTCTGTAAACTCTACGCGTTCCAAATTTTTATTCTTATCATGATTTTTATGGTTGGATAAAACGTGCTTTTTGAGTTACTAATAAGTCATTAATTATTATATCACCGTATTTATATGAAAATATAATTTTATATATATTTTTTACATTTACATTTTTTAATATCACAAGTCTTCAGAATTGGACAAAATGAAAGAATTGAAATCAGTAAGATTCTTGAGTTACACGTAGAGGCATCTTTTAAATAAATTCACAAAGAAATATTTAGCAATTTGTGGAATTGATTTAATGCGAAAATTAATAGAACGTTTTACAATACGTTAGAAGGAATTAATGAAGAATAATTTTTTTTTCGATAAAGTTGAAAAATCTGCTGAATATAAGATCGTTCAAAGGCACGTTCTTTCGTTAAAACGATGTCTGACGAACAAGTCATACTCTTCTTACGAATTCCAAGATCGTCTTTCAAAGATCTTGACCTTAAGTATCTACTCATTGACCGCGACCCTTAGTTGATCCTTACTGTAATTGCACTCTCCACTTATCCCTTTTACATTTACTGATCATCGTTCGCTTATATTCGATGATTCTCATCAAATTAAATAAAAAATCAACTTCCAAATTATATCGAGCAACTAAAAGATTTTAAGATATCTTCCCTTTTAAACGCAGAACTTTAGATAAGAACATTAAAGGGAGGGAAATCGACTCTCGTAAAGTTTTGCAGCCGTTTCTAGAATTTTTACTCGAAAGACTAATTATATATTTTTCTTCTTATTATTATTGCTTTCATCGATCTCTGTAATCTAACCTCTTCTTCTCATTTTTTTTTTATTTTTAATTTTGTCTATCTTCTTTTCGTTGAAAATTCTGTGTACCATATACATATATCATAGAGTAGACACACATACATATATAGTACAAAATATATACTTTGTACGTGTACATCTAATCTTGTTCGTGTATCGGATTTTCTTCGTATCTATCGTTTGAGGATGAACCGAAAATCGAAATTTTATTCCTTCTCATCATCCTTAATAATTCAATTTTCGGAAGTTCGCGATAAACGGGGCACTCCGATGGATCGTGGTTTTTTTCGAATGTTCAATTTTTATAGAAAATCCAAATCCCTAGGATAAGTAAAAATCGCAAGCGAAAAAGAGAACGCCTACATACGTCGGCATCGTCTCGGAAAAGTACCGAGTTCGTCTTTTCCCTCGCGAATGGCTCGTAAAAGAAATCGATTTCGATACCCTTCAGCTTAGGAATGCGAACCAAACGTTTTTTATTAGAATTTTTCAATACCAAACCGTATAGCTGTCCTTCGCTGTTTATTCGTTCTTTCTTCGAGAAAGGTTAAAGCGAAACAGCGATAAGTGAAGTGAGTGTATCCGAATGAGTAACTCGATGAAAATTTTATCTACGCCTTTCTAATCGTATTTAATTATTAGAATGTTATTGCCCTTTCGATTTAATATCCCTCTTTGATAGATATTACATTAGTATAAAATAATAAAATAGATCGTAAATATTTACTTGAATGAGTTTCGATTATTTAAAGCCGGATATAATATAAAAAAAAAAGAAAAATGTTTATAATTTTATATTAATAAGATTAATAAAAATAATCTTTTACATAGAACAATCAGTTTCACGCGATAAGAATATATCGTATAAATTTAATGGATATCTCTTGTTTTCATATCGCACATTACCTATTGTTCGTTTCTCTCAATTCGATTATTCGAAAATTCATTTATCGAAAACGTTTTGTCTCCGCATTAATTCGGATAATCGATGTCCCACTATATTTCCCTTGGCAAACTTTCACGACAACGAATATCCCGCTTGGAATTGCTTTCTCGTCTCGACTTCGTCTTAAATCGTGAATTAATTAAAGAGCACTCTCTCGTATAATCTCCTCTTTATTAACAAAAGCGTACGGAAGTGAACGTACGCGTAGAAATTTTATAATTTTTGTAGATAACGATATGTAAAATCTATGCAGGACATTTTACAGTGAAACAGAAAAGTAATTTACGTTGCCTGAAAGAAAATGTCAATATATTATAATGCATAAAAGCGATGACGTTTGCCATTTTTACGTCGGACGTCCGACGTGCATTTTAATTACGTTAAAGTCAGTAATTATTATGAGTATTTCAGCACACGGCCAAAGATGTCGTCCGTGATATAGAAAACGAATTGATTATTTCCCAAGTAATAAATATTATTATTCTATTTTATTTTATTTCATTTTTTTTTTTTATTTTCACGAACCAACGAAAATTCACTAGTAGAGACGAGCAGAGAAGAATGGATCGGTAAGGATTAAATGATAAATCACGTTGAAATCCCTTTACTCGACTCATTTCCACGAGATGTAAAATGGAACAGTTTTTTTCGCGAGAGACATCACAATTTCAGCGAAAAGTTTACGTCTAAAATTTATAACGTACGTTACGCGTAAAAACGTTGTAAAAACGTGACTGAAATCGTCACGGCGATTTACGAAAAATCGTGAGAGCGTTAAATGAGGAAAAAAAAAGAAGGAGAAAGAGAGAGAGAGAGAGAGAGAGAGAGAGAGAGAGAGAGAGAGAGAGAGAGAGAGAGAGAAAGCAAAAGAAGAAGAAGAAAAAGAGAAAGAAACAAAAAACTGAGAAAGAAATTTCTTTTTGAGAATTGCTTTTCCCGCTGCACGAAGAATTTTCTTCTTTGAAATACATTCGAGCGAATTCTTTCTAACAAATTTACCTATCTTAATCTTTCGTGCAAGTTTTCAACGGGTCCTCCAACAAATAAAAGATCGTCAAATTCTCTCAAAAGAAAAAGACTCGTTTTCAACGATGTCTATCTTAAAAATAATATAATTATTGGAGGAGAAATGGAGAATGATACGAGATATATGAATGAACATAACGAAAAGATCATATCAATGAATGGAACCACGCACGAGTAAATACTTAAGGCAAATTAAAAGCAAACGTGGCGGTAGTTACACACCAGTGGGTGCGATAATAAGTGAGAAGTGAACGTCGTACGCCGAAGGAAGAGAAGAATGCGTATTAGCGGCATATCTCGGATAATCGAGGGTACGGCATTCCGTATTTAAAGGCATTTTGCGTATTATAAGGATAGAACCTTCCTGTATTTCCTCTCTGACGACCTCTTTACCCTCTCTCTCTCTCTCTCTCTCTCTCTCTCTCTCTCTCTCTCTCTCTCTCTCTCTCTCTCTCTCTCTCTCTCTCTCTCTCTATCTCTATCTCTTTCTCTATTTCTCCGTCTCTCTCTCTCTCTCTCTCTCTCTCTTTCTCATTTGATTCGTCTTTCCTTACAGCACGCATACACCGAACCATCCTAATCGCTTTATCGTTCTCATGGTATATAATCGGTCGTTGAAGAGGTACTTCCACTTTTACTCTCCCTTCCTTCCCACCTCCCTCGTCCTATTCTTCCGTATTCCTTCCCCCACTCCTTTGAGAATATCCAGAAGATTCAAGAGCATCGAAGAATCATCGAAGCAAGGGTCGATTCTGGATCCAACCGGCCTTCTTTGCTCACATCTTCTCCCCTTTCTCTTTCTACCTATCTCTTCTTCTCAGGCTCAGTCTTCTCTTGGGAATATGCTCGGAATCCATGGTATTCTGAGTATTTCCACATCGAAAAGCTGGACGGTGCGTCTGTCTTCGCCTTCATATCAGCAGTTGGCCAGCCTGCTGCATTTATACGTGCAATGATAAGACAGTTGAGAAAGGCGAGAACGAATGTTAAGGGAAAACAAGACAGTTCGTTTGGATTTTTTATATTTTACTTTTTGTTTATTACGACATATGCTTTCTAAAATATTAAATGAAAAATTCGACCGAAATTCCGTCGAAATTCTAAAAAGTATTCGATATACATAAGATATAAGGTGTGTAATATATATATATATATATATATATATATATATATATATATATATATATAGTATCCAATCGAGATTTTCCTTCGATTTAACTTCATCTACAGAGGTGTATATTTACATGTACGTATGCATGCATGAGTAAAAAATTCTAAAGGACGGTAAGATCTCATTACAATGGATAAAAAAAAAGAAGCGAATGTTTCCGAAAAGATTTCGGTTTCTTTATCGTACACACGATTTTTCTATTTTATATGCCAGGAGAAAATAGTCTTTATTTCGTTACTAGAGTTTCTGAAATATGAAAGCAATTTACATTTTTTCATTTTGCTCTTGTATCGAGAGAAATAACATTGGAACTTCTTTTTATGATCGGCCTCATCGGATTCCTAGATAGTGGTGGAAGGGAGACACAATACCTTTTACATTTTCATACGTTTTCTCTTGCGATTCCTGGAGAATTTTGTGATTTGCATTTAAAACGTAGAAAGAAAGACGGAGAAAGAAAGAAAGAAAGAGAGGAGAGAGAAAGAGAGAGAGAAAGAGAGAAAGGAAAAGGATAATGGATGAGAGAATGCTGAGAAAAGTTGCTCAGAGTCATTGAAATTTCAAATAATTATGAAATTCGTCGCTGAAATGAAAATCGATATGTCGTATATAGTCGGATGTTACAATCTTACGAAGCAATGAAGTGAAAAATATAAAAAATATATATATATAAAAAAAAAAAAATAGGGACAGATAAAAAGAAAGGAAATTATCGATCGGAAAACAGTTTCTTTAGGATTTCAATTTAAAATTCCAGAAATTCTATTCGTACAATTTCAATCGAGCAAAAAAGAAAATGAAAATTCGCTTATACGATAGTATCTCGTTTTTGAAGTCATTTATTTTTATTCGTTCTTAAAAAGAAGAATCGTTTGAAAGAAAAATTCGACGGGAAAGCAAAGAAAATATAACGTTAGCTTATATCAACACTACAAATCGACGTACGATTCGTATAATAGCTTTATTATAAAACGATACGGGATAATTAAAAAGATGTCGGAAAATACGAAGGCGAAGAGCTAGTACGATATTTCTTTTTGTTTTTCTTTTTTTTCTACTTTCTCTCCATATTTTTCTACGTCTTTTGGAGATCGATAATTTCTCTCAAGTGTGAAATAGTGTGAAATAGTGAGAAATGATAGTAACTTTGTGAAGTAACAAATACATTTTCTAATCCTATAATACTTCGCATCTTTTTTGTAAATTACTATATATACATGTAAAGGTAAAAATGGTATGTTGTAAAAATATCATTTGTTTTTTTTCTAATACGAAGCGAAAAAACTAGATAGAACGAAGGAGTAGCATACTCTTGTGAAAATCAGTTTTGTGTACAAACCGCCATTTGAATGCAAATAAAAATAGCGTTTAATTATATCTTTTATTCTTCCTAATTATTTCTCACAACCGCTGATATCACTACACGAATATCATTATACAAATATTTTCTAAACACAATGAATTAAGATTGGATGGAACGATCGATGTGCTCTTCTTAAACGACTCTTTAAAAAAAGAAAGAAAAAAAAAAGAAAAAGAAAAAAGGACACTAATTACGATTTTCTCATTTAGTTTTAAGATGAAAATTAAACGATGGGACGTCTTTTACGACGAGTATTCACTGATACAGTTAAACGTTTAACGTACACACGTACGTACCTTCGAACGTATTAAAAATAATGAAAGCCTCGGGTTAAACTCCTCAAATAAAGACCCATATTTCAAGTGCGTCGGCCCAAATTATTTTCCATAAACTTATTCTCGACCCTTTATATAAGTTTGAAATTCTATGTTCCCTAGCCCTTCCTTCCTCTCCTATCTCCCTTCTCACATTTGAGGAGAGAACTTTACCTCTCCTTGAGTAGGAGTAAGAAGCCAACTTTTGGAATTCCGTCGACCCCTTAAGTTTCGTGATACGCGCGCTCGCTTTAAGTCATAAATCCAAATGAGTATTCTATCTCACGTTGACCCCTACGTGAGATCACCGCTGTATGGGAGAGATAATACCGTTTGTACAGTAAACTCCTACGCAAAAGACCATCTAACATTTCTATGCGTATCAAAGATTATAGATCGTTCAAAAGCTATTCTAAATATGAAATATTTATCCTTTTTTCTACTTAAAATATATCATTACCTTCTTACGAAATTACCGTTTAAGAATTCATTGAAATTTCGATCTTTGAATTATTTACAATTTAACAAATCGTACGACTCTCGTTGAAAGAGAATTTGAATCTCTCCAAGAGAATTTGAAATTATAAATTTGGATAAATCTAACCGACATTTGTGGAAAATGTGCAATTTGCTATCCAAAGAGATATCGTCTTGAAATTTCATAAAAGAGTTCAAATAAAGGGTTATAATCGGGGTCATTACTTTCACAATGAATTTTCAGAAAGATCACTGCGATTATAAAGATGAAGAGTGGATTCATCGGCTAAGAATAAGAATAAGAATAAAAGAATAATCATATTCTATTACAAGACATAAGACAAGAGAAATCAGTTCTAGTAAAAAGATGCCATTTCTTAGCGTGGAACGAGCTTTTTATAGAAGCTCATCTTCTTTGATTGATACGCACTCAAAAGATAAAAAAACTTTTCATGACAATGCATGAATAAAAGTCGATAAGTCGCGTAACTTGAAATTGATTCGATCTTATCTTTCGATCGGCGATAAAAAAAAAAGTTACTCTTCACTAATAATTTCAATCTTCTTATCGTGATTGTGAATCTCATTTTATCTATATCTGTTTCTTCTTTTATATTTTCTTCTTTTTTTTTTTTTGTTTAATTGTGATCAAAGCAACGAAACCATAAAATTTTCAATCATCAAATTATAATACGTATCAATCTCATAAAAAAGAGAAAATCCAATGATCTACTTATTCGTTCGTATGAGAAAAATGGGACAGAGATCTTTTGCAAGGAAATAAAATCTCATTATTTTGAGATAACCGTCTAATACCCATATCAGTTCGACATAAGAAAGAAAAAGATAAAGATGGAAAAAAGAAAAGAAAAGAAAAGAGAAGAAAAGGAAAGATTAGAAAAAAATCTATCTTGAAAGGAGGCAAATATATCTAAAAAGGAATACGTAGTTATACGAGTTCTTCGCTAGGCCACTGTGTATCAACTGAAATTCACTATCGATCCTTGTGGAAACGATACTTTTCTGTTGGCAATTCGAAGCTTAAGACGTTGCGGAGGGAGGATCAGAAGGAATAAAAGACGGTGGTAAGTAGCGAAGGCTCTAGGCAATACTTCCTCGATACGGATTGCACGTTCTCTCTGCTACGTATTGCTTGTACGACCCTAATTTCTGACGGCGTATCTATGTGTACGTGGATGTATGTACGTAGAAGCTTGAGTTAACAAATTCACGTACAGGGTGGACGGTAATGGTTTCTCTGATGTCCAGTGCTCGTAAAACTCGCTCGCTTTCAAATTATGTAGCAGAGAGATGTTTTCTATTTGACGAGCACATTTTGAAGAGCTTATTTAGTTTCTAGAGAGACAGAGATAGAGAAAGAGAGAGAGAGAGAGAGAGAGAGAGAGAGAGAGAGAGAGAGAGAGAAAGTTAGGAGTAAATAAAATATAAATAAGAATAATCAAATCTGTATTTATATTTTACTTTTGTCGTAAGCATATCGAAGAATTTTTTTTACGTATATTCTTCATATATTTTCCCACAACAAAATACAATATTCTTAGTCGATGAATTGTGGGTGCACGTACTTAGCATAGTACTTACGCACGGATGTGGAAAGCAAGGTGACTTTCTCAAGAGCTTGCTTTAAGACAGAATTCTCCCTCTTCTCTCCGTTTCCTAGAACGGATTGATGGTTTTCATTGTTCAGTAGGATGAGTGAGATTTCAGTCGTAGTCCAAGTACCATTCGGCATCACCGAACGCGCATACACTTCAAGTCACACATAAGCCTTTTGACCATCTTGCATTCAGGGTTACGGAATAGGCAAAGTCGAGCGACGTAATATCAGAATCCAACCTCGCCCTTGCCACTGACGTGCTACTCAAACGTACAGATCTTTCCTTAGAATATATTCTCGGGAATTCCATCTTGAGCACCGAAAATCTCTAAGACGAATAACAATTGGTGCCGCTACACCGGGATTACGATTATTTTGATCAACACAAATAAAATTGTATTGCGAATTTCTACTATTTTTATTTCAAATGAAACCAGAATAATGAATGATCTATTTAAAAAAAAGAAAAAAAAAAGAAGGAAAATAATGTTTTCTTTTTTCTTTCTCTCTCGCTCTCTTTTTACATATAATATCTATATATTTTGTCAATGTACCATTCGAGCACAAGCAGCCTATGAAAACGGGTTTAGAAATAACCGTTCGTGTAGGAGAATGGTCTGGTATGTCATCGGTTTTTTTTCCCTTTCTCTTTATGTAGATCTGCCCGTCTTTCAAGCTTTCTGTCTTCGTGGCAACTTGACAGATCGCGTGTTCGCTGAATAGAAACTCCTCTCTTGCATCCATCTCTCGTTGATTCGTCTCCTTCAAATAAAATTATATTTTCTCGAGAATAGAAGAGAAAAATGTCAAAGGGGATATTTCTTTCGTCCACTCTTCCACGCTTATAACAATATCATATCTTTCTTTGGATTTAATCTAGGTAGAATTGTTTATATTCGTTCGTAAATAACGTATATCCAGTTATTATTCCTATTGTTCTCGATAATTAACTCACATTTGTTCTTTGATGATTATATTACGTCTACGTTATTAATTATATTCCAAAGCTATAAACAATATAAAATCAATTATTCATTTACAATTCGAAAACAATAGAAAATGCACATTTTAATTACATTTTGAGTAATATTAATACTAATAACATTAATAACTACGGTAAGTCCATTGGACACCAGTAAAATTTGTAACATAAATTTCAAGTTTTAAATCTTTAAGTAAAAAAAATTAGTGATACAGCAAAAGTGATATGAAATTGACATCAAGATGAATCTTTACAATCTAATAATAATAATAATAATAATAATAATAATAATAATAATAACAACAACTGGATCATCTAATTTTTGTCAATTAAATTAGTGATACTCCTACCATAGTATTTTTTTAAAAATTTTAAGTTAAATGTATCAATAAGTTTTCGAGATAACGTTCTAAAAGAAATTAAATTGACGTCGTTACAAATGCACGATCTCAAAGGAATACAAGTGAATACTAGGAAAAGTATCTATCTCTTTGTCCGTGCTTCAGTAAACTTTTTTATAAAAACTCATAGTCGTTTGCACTATACGAAATAACGATTTTATAGAAAAATTATTATCTTTTAGATTCATACGAATTTATCAAATAATGAATAAACATTTATTATATAATTCGAAAGAAGATATCAATCGATATAAAATGTAAAAATCAAAATGAGATTTATTTCTTTCATCGAATATTTCGATATTGAAAGAATACGATAGAACTGATCGATAGAAAGGTATTTTGAAAAGTCTCATAATTAATCTTATTTCGAATAAAACAAGACAATAATTAGTTATATCGAAAATACAATTTATATAGGCACCCTTCGTAATCAATGAATTTTATCTATATTTCGCGTACGTATCTACTCATTTACGAAATATTTTCCCACAGGGAAAGAATATTATGAAGACAGATATCGAGATTGCGGACGTAAACGAAAACAATTATCACCCCGTAGCATATGCATATGTTTTCGTTCGGCGTATTCAGAAAATGAGATTACAGCCTTTCGGAAGGAAAACAACGAGTTCGCTAACGTTATTAGATTTCCTTTTATCCCCGGAGGCTAGCCGTCAAAAGGAACAGACGAGTTGCTGGGGATATAGAGGAAAAAGAAAGATAAAGAGAGAGAGAGAGAGAGAGAGAGAGAGAGAGAGAGAGAGAGAGAGAGAGAGAGAGAAGGGGAATAATTCGAAAAAGAGAAAGAGAAAAAAAAAGAGTAAATTATACCATCGTGCATGGCTTGACGATAGATTGGTACTGCTTTCAATTCTGGCAAACAGACACATTTATCAAAACCATAGCGATAAAGAAAATAAACGTGCAAGTAGAAGAAGTTTTTTTTAATTGTGAAGATATACACGATAGCGCAAGGTCATTCCTTGACGAACGTAATCGCGATCTTATGAAATGAAAATGTCTGCCCCCTATCTACTATAGAAGACCTTCGACAGCCATTTCCGTTTATTTTTGATCTTAACTGCGACGGTTTTTCGATTGAAAGAACTTTTGACGGAACTGAGCTATCGGACGATGGTATTTCATAAACGAACCACCAACCTCTGATGAGGTATCCGAAAAAGAAAAGTTTCTCAGTTTTATCGAAAATCGATCAAGTGCGGGATTTATTGATCGGCTATTGACCGAAAAAAAAAATTGAGAGAAAAGAATAATATTGTGTTTGCATATGTTGATTTTATAACAACGTTCAAATTATTGATCAACTTCGTCGATGTAATTTATTTTCTATAATATGTTGTATGCAAATTAAAAATTTTTAAATTTTGATGAACTTTTATAGATTTAATAATAATAATAATAATAATAAAAAAAGAAAGAAAAAGGAAAAAAAAGAACAGTTTGTTACGACGCAATCGATTCGAGAGAAAATGACGTATTCTCTTTGAATAAGACTGCGAATTAATGCGAAAAGTTTCACATGGATTATTGTCACGCGTTGTTACGCGAGAGAAATTCCTTTGCCGACGCAATGCAGGTGGAAGATGTCAGCGATAAACCTTGGGCAAATTTGCATGGAAATATACGGAATAAGGGAGAGCACTCTAGTGTACTACGGTTGACGTTAATACGCTCGATTAAATGAAATACCTTCCTTTGGCATCGGTTTTAGAAGCTTCTATATATTAAATTATCATATAACATAAATGCGTAGATAAAATCTACTGCTAACGAGTAAAGTGTGTGTTATTAGGAAGGATTAATAGAAATGAACGTTGAATTTTATTTAAACCGAAATATCATATAGAATTATTTATATAAATTTGCAAATTAGAGTTATAATTCACCTTTCTCCCGGTAAAATTATTATTAAATTATAATTTTTAATATATCGATAAATAAAATAAACAAAATGATATATATATATATAAATTGTATACTCGCTTAACACGTTGCACATGTATTATAATATTTTAACATGTATTATATTATTAGAATCCAGAGGGAATCGAATATTTTCAACTTTGTGAATTTTAAATAGAGGTCTATAAAATACGAATCGTTACGAGGTCATGCCTCTCGCGAGACAGCTCGAAGCCATTTTAAGAGTACTCAACGTCGAATAAAGATAAAGCTGAGGTAAGGCAAAAATCACGATGTAGTCTTCTCACGACGATCGATCAGAAAAACGTAATCTGTACACTCTACGTGCTCTCGAGTACTAACTCCTGTGATATGTGATAGACATTTGTCTCTCTTCCAAATACAAGCATAACAGCCCTCGAGCGTCGTTACGAGACGCCATAAATACTCCGCGAAATTGTTGTTACGTCAGCTCTTTTCCAAGGGAAAGCATTTTCCTCGTGTTAAGGGAAGATACACACGTTCACATACATGCATATACACACATATGTATGTATATATATATATATATATATATATATATATATATATAGACATAGACATATACATTAACATCTTGTAAATTTCGTTCCCCTAATCGAAACACATGATGACGAGCCACGATCGTACGAGTCGAATGGAATAACAAATGAATCGTGCTGGAGTTCGAATCAGGACTTTTATCATTGTAAATAAATGACACCTTCCGAGCCTTTTCCGAGCTCGAATTGGAATGTAAATTTTTTGTTCCTACGAAAGGAAACGCATGTCGTTTGGTTGAATCGATTGAATTTAATAGTACGAGTCGACGATTCGAAGGTACGTAGATTAGAAGGGGTCTCTCGTTGAGCAAGGCCACACTCGGACTTTCGGGTTCCTTTATCCTTCCTTTTCTGACGTTTTTTTCTCCAAATAAAGCGATTTCTATGTAACGCACTCTCCCTTTCCCTCTTTCTCTCCCTCTTCTTCTTTCTCTATCTTCTCTTCTCTTCTCTCTATTTCTCTATCGTTCTCTATCGTTCGTTTTACAACTTCACGAAGAGGATAGATAGACCAGACCAGAAGAGAAGAGAGGCAAAAAGAAAAGGGGGAGAGCTATGGCAATGGTGGCGAGTGGTGACTAGATGGATTTGCATTTGAAAGAACCTCCACCCTTTTGGGCCATTGCTCTGTAGGATGAAAGAAGGACCGTAGGGCATCCGTACTATTTACCCGCCGTAAATACCTAGTTACGATGAGAGCGAAAGAAAGGATGAGAGAAAAGAGAAAAAGGGAGGACCGATTCCTATATAAATTTCTCCTTCCATTATCAGCTCGGACTTTCTGTCTTTCTCTCTTTGACTCCTTCTCTTCCTTTCTCTTTCTCTTTCTCCTTCTTTCCCTACCTCTTCCATTCTTTTTTCGAGACATTTTAGCAGAGGTCTGTCCGTAAAAGTCGTTTTCGACAACCTTTTGGTCATGCAAAAGTTTAAACTTTCCAATTTATTATTATTCGTTTTATGGGTAACTCGAGAAAAACTTTACTTTGCAAAATATTGTTGGCATATCGAATCACGACGTTGCCTTGGATTTTTGCGAGAACGGCTTTAAGGGAACTCCTTTTTTATTTTATTTCGTAACTTCGATAAAGATGATCAAAATAAGAAACGGCGCGAGAAGTGTACTAGGGCCAATTAAAGTTCAAGTTAAAGTCGATAAAAAGATATTATCGTTTTATGCAAGAAACAGAAGAGGAGAGAACGAAATATCCGAGAGAATAATCACCTAGGTAAATAGAAAATCTTGATTAGTAATCGGAAAAATTAACTCACACTTTTTTTCTCTCTTTCTCTTTCTATTTCTTTTTCTACTTCGATGAGGAATTTCGTGAGATTTAAAAAGGAAAAAATAAAAGAGAAAGGATGAAATAAAATCACAAAATGCGTTCAACGGTTGGCCGGGCAGAATTAATTCAATTAAACCACTTATCCTGCTCATTATGACCACCTCGGAAAATTTGAAAGCGCATAGCGTGCACTTGGAGCCCACATAGACGAGCACGTATATACGTACCCAGAGCGAATTTTCGCATTGGAACGCAGCCGTTGTGTTTCCACGATTTGTTTCGTTTAATTGCCGCGCGACGGCTTGCACTAAAAATTGTCCCACGGACGACCAACCAACGAAAGGTATACCTCCATTGCGTATACCACGAAACGGTAGGACAGTATCGCTGTGCTAGCAGAAGATAAATGTGCGTTCCCGTGAAAACGTGAATTTTATCTTTGTAATAAATCTGACACTATTTGTTAAAAACTGTTTAACCATCGATGTTATCAAATTACATTATTATACAATTAAATTTATCGAGAAAGAGAGAAAGAGAGAACACGATTGTCCGTTAAAAAAGAAGGAAATGTGATCGAATTTTTTTTCTCCATTCTATCTAATACTTTTACTAGGTCACTCTTTATGTTCAAATCGTTCTGAACATAACCCAAGAGCATTTCTATCAAAAATAGAAATATAAAGGGAAGATATAAGACACGGTGGAGGTATTCGAAGAAAAATATATCACCGAATCCCGCGAGATAAGAATCCTTTTACCTTTCCTAAGCGTGAAAATCAACGAGACTCGATAAATATAACGGTCGAGATCGCAAGACACAACATATATACTAAAACTTACACGATCGAGATATATACGTAGCTATATAAAATGAGTCGTTGAAGCTCATCTGAAAAATTGTAATTTTTAATCGTTGGAAAAGAGCGAAGCGTCCTACATTATTTATCTAACGTTACGAATTAATCTTTTCTTATGTGACGTTCGTATCCGAGGAAAATTTGTAACTCGTATTTTTATCCTCTTTTCCCATTATTGCTGCCGCTCTTATACACATTTCAATATGCCAGACGTAATACGCACATCAGGAATATTATTCTATGCTTTCATATCCATGATATTTTTATACGTCACATTTGCTATATGTATTTACGATACAACCATGTCGCGGAATAAACAAACTATTATTTGAAAAGATAGAAAAAGAGAAAGAAAGAGAAAGAGAGAAAATTAGAATGGATGACAAGGATAATTGCGCAAGTCATTTTTAATTTTCGCATAGATAAATGGAACGAAAAGGAACTATTATACTAATGGATTGAAAAAAAAAAGAAAAAAAAGTCATTAGACGATTGCAAGATCTTTTCTCCGTAAATATCGAGTTTTATCGTTAGATGCATTGTATTATCGAATATTATAATACTCGCAATGTAATCGCGATCATTGTTACATTATATGCTGGTATAGAGAAAATGGAAGAAAGGAAAAGAAAAAGCTCGTTAGTCGAGTTGGAACAACGCAAATTGCTGAAAAGCGAGAGCGGTTGGTCTTCTTCCTGATAGGACACACAGAGAAAGAGAGATCAGCGATAATTAACGGGTCTTTTCCTCGTTTCTATGAGAGAGAAAGACAAAGAGAGGGTGGGTCCAAGAGGATTCAAAGCGCATCAATTTCGGTTCTATGTGGAAAATCGGCTACAACCACCTTCCATCCTCTTACCACCAATCCGTTTGCAACTCTCTTCATCTCTTTCTCTCGTTTCATACAGGAAGCTAGACAGCAGTTGGACGTCACATTGAATTCAATGCTGACAGTTTCTACCGCATTCAGTCAGCAACGTTTCATCCACCTCGCCAAGTTATACGGCGTTGAAATGAACCTGCGGCTACTGCCATAGCGTGCTAAATAAGCATCGACTCTTTCCACATCTTCCTTTCTCAAAGTATACTCAGACATCGCAAACGAATTTAAATTTAAATGCTGCCGGTTCGAGACTTGATCAAATCTTAATTTACTTCTCGGTAATTGTCTCCCTCGTGTGCTACTTTATTTGATAATTCTATATTAATTCGTTCCGTCTATATTAATACTATTTTAAACGTCAGACCCGAAACGTTGATCCTCTTTTAGTCTTTTTTTTTTTGTTTATTCTTTCATATGAAATAAATGTAAACCAGTTGTTGATAAGAAAATTTATTAAAGAACACAGAATTAAATCGATGAAATCAGATTATATTCTTATCCAGCGCAGTGTCGTGTGATTTCTCACACGCAATCGTAATTATATATTTATTTTTAATAAAAAGTTTAAGTTGTAGCTAATTTGGAGCAGCGTAAAAATTGTGCGGTGTTGAAAAATAATATAACTTTTTTTATCCCGACCGATGTTAGCACGAGTCACTGTAATTACGTGTCCAACGCAGTATGAGCGAAAAGGCTCTTGAAATTTGGCTGAACGAACGTACAATATTATGGCTGTATGATCGTCCTATGCAACAGGTATCTTACGTGCAGTAAGCTCGTTACACTGTACGCTACGTTTAATTCTGTGTTTCATTGTCGCTGAGAAGGATCTACGATGAACGAATCTCTACGTCAGCGTACGAGCTTGTATACGAGTATATATGTTTGAGAGAGTATATGTGTGGTTGGCCAACGTCGAGTGATGTATTAAATATAAATATAAGACGAAAGCTACGACGCCGTCATTACCGAGGTCTTTAATTAAAACATCCTTTACGATGAAAGACGTCGTTCCTTTATTATGAGATGAAAAAATTACGATTTACATCCACCGTGCTACTATAATTATAGCTCCGAATTGCTTTACGTTCAACCTTACACTCTACTTCTGTATACTTTTGTATGTGTATGTGTATGCGGAATATTTATACCAAAGAGAAAAGAAGCTTATATGCGCGATTCCATTCCTGGAAATTCATTAATGTAATATCAAGTAAGTAAACGATTTTCCAAAATTAACATTACGGATTATAACTGAAACGGGCAAGAGGATTTAAGAGATATTCACGTAAATGGAAAACGTTCGATTTCGTTTCAATGTATGATATTATACAATGTATATATTATACATCGTTTATAATATAAATATTCTGGTAATAGCGGAGCGATTATTTTTCGTGCAAATAATAGTTCGTTATAACGTTTATTGTTAAGAAAACGAAATTGTACAAGTTTGCATTGAGGAGGAAAATTATGATGGAAATACTATTCTTAAGAGAAGACACGACAAGGTATTATTCTCTATATTAATAGATAGACTTAACTTGGTTCTTACACAAAGAACTATATAAGACGTACAAAGAGAAATACTTCGAAACTAATTCCACTAATTTTTCCTTCTCCGCTGCACAATTGCGATTCGACCACTTTTTCAATATTATTAATCGTCGTAATATTAGCCAGAAATAATTTTTTACATCACAACACACGTGAATTTTATGTGTATATATATATATATATATATATATATATATATATATATATGTATATATATATGTTTTTAAATGCAGGACACAAAGAATCAATGCATTTGTCTTTGACTCGTGATTTCATTCACCCTCTCCCTCTCTATCTCATTCTCTTATCTTCTCTCTCACACCCTTCTATCTTCTTCTTCCCCTTACTCTCCTCCAAGTTTCTCTTCACTTTCTAAGAACACTTCTCAAATGAGTTTGCCATTCGACGTGTTCGAGTCGAAGCCCGGTCAGGATTTGAATAATCCGTTTCTCCGAGCTTTAAGTGTTTTTCAAGATTAGGTGGGTACTACTTTATAGGCAGCTCCAAAAGTCAGAAAGTAATTTATCTTCGTTTGAATAGGTCGCGTGCGACGAGTAAAAAAAAAAAAGAAGGGAAAAAAGAAAAAAAGACGAACTTTTCAAGGGCACACGAATAACCCGATCGCCTGGTTTCCTCTTCGCAACGAATTCGCTATTATTATTCAATCGTCCTCAATAGATAGAGCGATAAAAGCATGAAGATCTATCCTCTTAAGATCTACTTGATTCACGATCGAGTGGGTAGGTATCCATCTTCCTTCGAAAATGATTCCCATCGGAGTGGAGAGAAGTGAAACGTTTCGTTCACCGTTCGATTTCTATCTCTTCTTACTGTCTATCATGAAATGCCGACCAAATAGTAGAGAGAAACTTGAACGAAGTAGCTCAGGAACGAGAGTTACGCGCGGAGCGAACGATTCGACTCGGTGTTTCCAAACGAGCTTCGTATTAAATTTAGCGTTACTCCCTTTATTCTCTGCTGGGAATGATTTCATCCATATTCCCTCCCTCTCTCCCTTGCTTTCTTCTATTCTAGATGAAATTTCTAAATCGAAACATTCGATTGTTCATCATAACAAACTGATCTCTTTGAAATACTCGACTTTATTTCTTTTTATTTTCTTGTAGGCAAAAACACGAGTAAAGATATATAGATATATTTTTTTTTCTCATTCGAAATAGAAGATCAAAAATGCATCGAAGAAGGACCAAGTGACGTAAAATCAACTTGGCCATAGATTTCAAAGTCCATTTCAAGTATAAACGAAGTATATCGAGATACCCTATTTCTTGAATTTCAGAAAGCCTTCGGACGAATCTATTTCTCAGAGAAAGAGGAAAACAAATTTCGAAAAGGATAGAAACATTCGTCGATTGCATCTCATTCAATAACGCTTTCTCATTTTGAATATCACGGCAGCCATGAGTCACATCGACCATCATCCACTCCTCTTCACCTCCTACCCAGAGGACATCAACCCCTCCTAGTGGATCATGGTACAGTATCCAGCAATCAGGTAAATCTAAGATCATTTTCCACGCGAAGGATTCGATTCTTTCTATCCCTTATATACCTCGAATACGACGCTAAAACGGCAAATACCGTCGCGCCATTCCCGTTTCCTATTCTCTCTCTCTCTCTCCCTTTCTCCGAGAAAACGTTCATTTTTCTTCCCGTTAGAATGCACGATTGAGTTTCTTACAGTGTTCTTCTTCGTGACTTAGCCAGCTCTCGCTCCTTATCTTCCTCGAACGTCTCGACTTTTTACGACGGTAAATAGAATTCTTTTTGTTTCCTTCCTACGACAAAGTTTCGTTACTTTCGTTACTTCTTGTTTGCCTGTTACAAGTTGTTGAGTTAATTAACAGAACGATCAGATAATTATTATTATCATCAATATAATTCCGTTGTTATTCCGAATTTACAGAACGAATTTATTTAACAAAATTCGAACTTTCTTTAAAAACAAAAAAAAAAGTGTCATTCTTCGTTCGAGTTATGTCAAATAAATTTTCCGTAAATTCTACCTTTTTGTTTATTTTCTTTTTTCTCTTCTCCATTGCCCATCCCCCTCTCACTGTCTCACGCCATACCTTATATAAAATTTAAGTATTTATTCGTAAAAACTTTAAAGTCGATAAGTCGTTCCGCTTTATCCCATCGAAAGATTTTTCATTCTCGGTGAAAGATTTCTACTGACAATCCTTCGATCCTTTCTTTCCTTCAAACTCTAGAAAGATTCAATTATTCCTTTTACGTAACGGCACATACGCAAAAGTCGGAAGAGCCAGAAAGGCTTCGTCTTAAACAGAAGGATTTAGCTTTCTGTTAAAGCAGAGACAGTCGATAGAACGCCCGCATCCTCATCAATTTTCTCTAGCCTTACCGTTCTGCCTGTTCTTACCTCCTTATTTATCGACGAAATAACGTCGTCTCCTCCTACTCGACTGGCAGCATCGATACTAACTCCCCTACCTCTCACCCTCCCCCAACGTTTCTTCCGCTCGACTACGGAGCATCGATACTTCGCGTCTTATAGATTGCTGGGGAGTACGATTTACTCCGACAACGGGGTATGCCTTCTTCTTTGGACTCTTCTCTTTGAAAAGAACTTCTTTGCGTATTCACAGCTTACAAAGAGATAACTCGATTATCTAAGATACGAAATTTCGTCAGAGAACAACATAAAAACGAACTATCGATATTTAATGATATAATGATATCCAGTGGTCCACTGAACGAATGCATGGATATATAAGAGTTATGAAAGTGATGGTAAATAGTTTTATAAGAAATTTATAACAGACATAGACGAGGAGGAAAAATGTTCTTTTTAAAGGACCGAGTATTATCGATGCTTTTGAGAAAGTAAAATCGATTTCGATGAAATGATATTTTACGATAAATCCACTGACGCAACTATACGAACGAAAATTGCTCTTTGATTTATATCCTCGTATTTGTGTCCGAGTTTTGATCAGCAAGCCGTTATTTTTCTCAAGGGTTTCATACTTTCTGGATCCGATAAAAGATAGAACGGACGACGTCGCGGAAGAGTTATAATTCAATCCAGTGACGTTCGACGAAAGAAAAGGATCGTGTCATCGGCGAGTGACGTCCGAGGTCGACAAGAGCCAACAATGGATTTGATCCTATATCCTATTTCTTTTTTGGATCGATACCCTCCTTAAGCTGACACCACATGCATTATACGGAAAAGGAGTCCGCGATTGTCTGCGGACTACAAATGGCTACGGGTCGCCATCTCTAGCGTGCCACATTGTCGACGATTTATACTCTCTTAGGGCCACCAGAAAGCTGTAACTCCTTACAAACGAGATCGCAAGGAATATCCGATTCCGGGAGAAGATAAACTCGAACAAACCGCCGCGTTGCCCCAGACAAATAAGACAATTATCGAGAATATAAGCATCGTAGTAACGTGAACAACAACTATTAATGCACGATCAAAAAAATCAAAAAGATATTAACAACGTAAGAAAAATAACGAATACCGTTTGAAACTGAAATTCTTATCTAAAAGATCGACGCGGACACTGGGTAATAATCGTATTATCCGCCTGACTTAATTTAATAACTTTTTTTTCAAATATACAGAAGCGGAAGTTTCGGCCATTTACGAAGAAAAATTGATAAACCGAGTTAGATATTATCGAAAACTTCGTAGTAGATATCGAGTCCATCCTACCGACTTATACCATTGTTTCGCGTACGAAAACTCGCGATCTTCGTAATTAAGTTTGCAGTTAACTCGAAGGCGCTACCCGGAATAAAAACCTTACTTTGGTTCATACATTTTTATGAGCTTAAATTCCGAGCGTGTCTTAAGTCTTAATTGAAAAACTGGAACTAATTGTGAGTAATGGTTACTTCCTAGCACTTTTTCAAAACAACTTCTCTTCATTTTCCATCATTCGTTCGTTTCTCGAACAGTAGATAGGTAAATACGTGCAGTCATGGGATATTTATGATTGTTAAAAGAACACAAAAAAGAAGAAACAAAAAAAAAGAAAAGAAAAAATCCAAGGACGTTAATAAAATCGCACATGAAATATTGAAGATGTCGAATTAAGATAGACGAGTGAAGATTTTCGCGGGGAAAGAAAGTCGAATCGATATCGGGATATAAATTTGTGGGCGAGCACATTACACGCATAATCAATCTCGTGGTAACTCTTTCTCTCTCTCTCTCTCTCTCTCTCTCTCTCTCTCTCTCTCTCTCTCTCTCTCTCTCTCTCTCTGTTCGCGCTTTCTAAGGCAGCTACGGAATTTTTTCATCAGACAACTCAGACCGATAAGAAGCACGCGAAGAAGATTTTATTCTCTGGGGTCGCGAAAAATATAACTTATCTACCTTGGGAATTATCATCAATATGAGTTGACATATAAGAGAAATAGAAAGGTAATTCGGGGTTGGATAAGTTTCCTCGATTGTTCTAAGAAATATATCGTAATCGTATTCGATACTATTTACGTATGATTTAATAATCATTCGAAATGGAAGCTTTAAAACCTGGATCGTTCCATTAGCGAAGATTTTACTTATGAATCTAGATTAAAAGAAAATACCAAGGAGGTTTCTCCTCTATTAACACGCTGACACGTTCTTCTCGAGGATAAGAACCGCAAGTAATCGAGCTCGTTGATAGTTCAGTGGGTAGAACGGTAGAACACTTTCGAGTTTCGCCTTGCGGCACGGCTAGCGAGTGAACTCGACCAGGTTCTTGGTGGCCTTTAGTCGGTACAGAATACTCCGTAAAATTCAACGATAGCGAGATTCCGGTAATGAAAAGATAAGAAGCGATGCGGAACGTAAACTTCATCGAAGTCGATGATGGTGTTCGCTTCGGTTCGAACGATTCTAGAGAGAGCTACCGAGAAGAATAAGAAAGTATAAGAGACGGGGGTGATTTTAAATAGCTGAGAAGGCAGACTAGTCGGATGAAAAGGAAGGAGGTAGGTGGTCATAGATAGGAAAAGTTTCGTTCGAGCCAAGGAAAAAGGAGGTAAGAACGAAGAAAGGAAAGAAGCCAACCTGGATCGTAGATCGTTCGTTGTTACGGTGCTGCGTTTCAATATCCAGGTGAACTCTTGATCCCCATAATAATCCTCTTTGGTCACTACCGGTGGTTTATTGCCGTTGCTACTGTTACTACTATTTTATACTGGTAACCTCAGTCATGGCTCTTTTCTCAGCGACAAACTGAAAGAATCTATGGAGTTCTAACAAAAAAGGATAGAGCGTGCTACCGTCTAGTCACTTTTACCCTTTTGGACGGCCATAATCCAGCGCACTCACGCACGTACACTTCTTATTTCTTCTTCTTCTCTCTCTCTCTCTCTCTCTCTCTCTCTCTCTCTCTCTCTCTCTCTCTCTCTCTCTCTCTCTCTCTCTCTCGCTATTTCATTCTCTTATACTGCACCCTATTCGAGTTATCTTTCGTTTATGACTTGGTGTACTTTATCGCGAGGACATGTTTTCCTCGTAAATTTGAAACTTTCTAACGTAACGTCGTCTCTACCGGTAACCAAGATGGCGGCCTTACGACATGGACGTTAAGTACGCCAGCGTAATCCTTCCACCGCACGTACGTTCATAAATCGAGCGGCCAAGGTGCCAGAGGGTGAAGAGTATATCGTTCTACGAGATCGATGATAATCGATGTCCCTTTGAGAAACGCAGTCGTTCCCTTTGAATCGAGTTTGTCGAGCTCGTTCCTTCCACCTGTTTCGTCGTTTTTCTTCAAACTTATATACGAGAGTCGTTTACTGTATTTAGTCAAAACTTCTACATAAATCGTAGATTTATTTGTTTTATATACTTTTATCGATCGTAAATAAAAAGGAATAAGAATAATTCTATTATTTGAAATAGCTAATCAAGAAAGAATAATAAAATATTCAACGAAAGATCATATTTTTTCATGCGATACAATGTGGCGACGGCTGTCGAAAATTATAAAATGTAATTTAAGAATATCTGGACTAATGAGCCTCTTTTATTCCTGTCCCGAATACATTCGGGGTTTTCGGAGAAAGGGGAAACGGGATTTTCGCTTATTACAGCTACGAATAACAGAGTTAAAGGAAAGGCGGGATTTCGGGAATCTAATTAACTTTACCATCGCATCCACGAGAAACCAAGTAAAAGTTTTGCTGGAAGGCAATCTCCAAGAAAATATCCCATCGTTTCCATCAATCTTTTTACCCTCTTATTTCTTTACAGTTTTTTCTTTTTCTTCTTGATAGTATCGTACTTAGAAATCCAGGGTAAAGATATTTTATTTAATGATACTAAGCGAAACTTTGCTCTTTATAATACCGTATTTTATATTCGTTCGATTCAATGTATTTGTTCTCAATATTGAGTCGGATGATATAAATATTAAAAAAAAAGAAAAAAAAGAAAAAAAAGCAAATCATTAAAAGATTTCTTCTATTGAATAAAAAAATAAAGAAAGAGAGAGAGAGAGAAAGAAAGCGAGAAACCGAGTAGTTAAATCAAATCGCGATAAAGAATACTCTATTTAGATTAATTTATAATTTGCGATAAACTCAACCTCACAAAAAAGACGATTTAATCTGGTAAAAGAACCGAGCGAGTAATCGAGTAAGAATAAAAGCAATACAAAGTGGCATCTTTTTAGACTGACAGGGAGAGAGAGAGAGAAGGGAGGGAGAAATGTAACGTAATAGAATATAGTCGCGAAATTACCGAGTTCTTAAAATTCTCGCCTTTCCTATATATAATTCGCATTTAAACGCCCTCAACGTTGAAAAATTTTATTCGAGCATTTCTCAAAAGAGAACCAATTTAACGGCGTACGACATTCGTTTCGCCTAACTTTTATAGGACAATTAGACGAAACTTTTGCGAGGAGTCATAAAACCGGCAACTACATTCATAAGTGTAGCGTGGTTTTCCACGTGTCTACCCAGCTAACGTGCCACTATTACTATTCAGGAATAACAACTTCACCTTCTTTTATTCGCGAAACCGTAAAGATTTAGAAAAGGTGAACGTCCCATTATTATGTACCGTGAAATGCCAACAACGTTGTTGCATACTTGTTACCTTCTATGAATTATCGTACCGTGTTTTACCTTTTCTGTCTCCTTTCTCTCATGTGCTGGCGTTTAAAGTCCATCTACCTAGAGAAAAGTGCAACAATTCGGTTCTACCTGCATATAATATTCATCGTTTCGTTGCATTATGCTCGGCTTCTTTTCGCTTGCAAGCAGTTATTTCTCTTTGTATTCTTTCTTCATGAAAAAATAAAAAAAGAAAAAAAGGAAGATGAAGAGAGAGAGAGAGAGAGAGAGAGAGAGAGAGAGAGAGAGAGAGAGAGAAAGACTCGCATCGCATCTCGTTCTCCGCAAAAGAAACAATTCGCATGGGAGAAGCGGAATAGCAGAGACGGAACAGAAAGAGGGACGAGAGTTTTTCAGTTATAAAGTTTCGAAGGAGAGATCGAAATAGTCAGAATTGAATCTCTACGTTCTCCATGGAAAGAATTTCTTCATCCTTGGCCGATTCCTCTTCGACGTTTTTCAGGATTCTTCCGTTCTAAGCTGACAATTCGA
This sequence comes from Vespula pensylvanica, assembly GCF_014466175.1. Taxonomy (NCBI): domain Eukaryota; kingdom Metazoa; phylum Arthropoda; class Insecta; order Hymenoptera; family Vespidae; genus Vespula; species Vespula pensylvanica. Next base: position 14,811,594 of record NC_057686.1, read on the forward strand.
GAACAGTTTTAAAACGATTCTCTACATGACGTTGCGACATCGATCGTAAAACGAACGATTTTGATAAATTCAAAACACCTATCGTCGTTCGGAATTGCAACAGGTTCTATTTCTCTACTGCGAATATCGACGATCATTAATTAACTGGTTCGACTTCCAACGAATAATCTAACGAAACAAAAAATAATTGGGAAGGAATGTATTCTTTTGGAAAAAAAAATTTTTCAAGAGACCATACGGCTTCGTTTTCCATGATAAAAACGTTTTTCCTTCGAGCTCTTACGAAAATAAAGGGAAACGTACGTCCCATTCGCGAGAAATAGTGTACCTATAGAAAGAGAACGTGAGCTTTTCACTTAAAAAGTTTCGGTTAAGAGAGAAAGGCTGGCGTGAAAAAGAGAGATGAAAAGAGTCGGAAAGAATGAGAGAGAGAGAGAGAGAGAGAGAGAGAGAGAGAGAGAGAAAGAAAGTAGAAGAAAGCACCGTCAGAATTAGATTTCACACGAGGCACCGTTTTCCTGAGGGAAGAGACTTGCACGTAGTGAAATAGCGTTATCGTAGGTGAAGCAACGAGTACGAGAAGAGAAGAAGAAGAAGGGGTGAGATGCGTATTCATAGCAGACATACTAACGCAAACAATGCTTCGAATCGTCGTACAAATCCTTCTCTTTCGTAGACCATCTTGCACCAGTTAAGCTCCTGATCTCCTTTTCGCCAAAGTAATTCTAAGTAAGTACGTACGTACGTACGTTTGTGGAAATGTGTACGATAATGCTAGAGTTTCTCACTGAAAGAGAAAAAAAAGTAACTAGAAAAGATGAAGCGGCAGGATTAAGAAGAAGAAGTTGGAAACGTCGAAATCATTAATAGAGAGTAAGCATATATGAAAAACAACGGAAGAAAAAATATTGTTAGCCTCGAATTGAAAAATATAACTAAAGAATAATATTACGGCAATAAATCAAAAACAAGTAAAAAATTTATACGTGAGAAAAGAGTTTCGTCCGAACGAAAAAGTCGTTTTAAGAACGCTTTTCTGTCCTGAAAAACGATTCTCTTTCGAGACCTTTTATCTCGAACTTCGATCTTCATCCCTTCAAACGACTATTCACATATCGACGCTCCCCTACAAAATTCATAAATCCTAAGAGATAGTATGATAGATGGGAAGAAACTCTTTCTCTCTCTCTCTCTCTCTCTTTTTCTCCTTAATCGCTTCTCTCTTCTGCCCGGTCTTTATGCTACATTACTGATAAATAATACTGCGTCTTCTCTTGAATTCTCGTAAAAAATTTCTTTAACTACGTTTACATCTTTGCGATCCATTTACGTCTTTCATCAATTATTTACAAGTAAGAGCATAAATTAGAATATCGTCAAGAATCATTTGGAAAATATTTTATAACGAGGTATAAAGAAAATATATTAATAACAAAATATTATACATCTCATAGCGTTAAAATTTCTATTAATTATGATAAAACGTTCGGGGATCGATCGAAGATAAATATAAATTAAAAGCTATCGCGCGATTGCTTTTTTATTCCGTTTATTTTGGTTGATCATTCTAAAGTTGGATAACAAAGGGAAAGCGTTAAGGATATAATGACGTGAATATATTTTGATTGAAAACTAATATAAAGGATTTAGTTGTTAATATGTGTTTGTTATTACTTAGTATACCTCTCTTTTCATATACAAAGGTAAATCGTAATGAAATTTCAAGCTCGTTAATTAAAGTTGACCACAAATCAGTAACGCAATGCACTAAAAGCGTGGATACAAAAAACGATCGATACCGTTGATATGTGGATATTAGCTGTAGGGAAAGAGGGACTGAGTGGTTTCATTCGTCACCAGATTTAATTGTACTCTATCAAGGACAACGCTCGTATGCAGATTAAGTCAATCAACATGACAGAACTACAGAAAGAAAGATAGAGAGATAGAGAGGGATAGAGATAGAGATAGAGAGAAAGGGAGAGGGAGAGAGAGAGAGAGAGAGAGAGAGAGAAAGGGAAAGAGAGAGAGAGAGAGAGAGAGAGAGAGAGGGAGAGAGAGAGAGAAAGAGAGACTATGCTCGCAACTATGTAAACTCGGAAACGCTTGCTATTTCTCGTTCGTATGGTGGAAAAACACGTTCTCCGCCTTGTCCGACTGTTTTACATACTCGATGAAAGTTTATTGTGCAGAAGCGTACTAACGATTCCACAGTGTAAGGTCGGGCGAGCGAACAGACGGGCGTATTCAACGTGCCCGAGGGATTTGCATTTCGAGGACAATAGTTTTGGTTTTCGGATCTCGTTTCGATCGGATTTTCTCAGTCCAATCGGCCGAACAATATTTTGCGCTTCACCGAAAGGATTACGCGGGTAAAATGCGAGGAAAATTGATGCGACGAATGAATTTCGAAACTCGTACGTTATCATTATAAACTTTAGGGAATCGCTTTTCTCGTATATTTTCATTCTCGTTAATTATACGAACGGATCGTTGACTTCCAATTGCACTTACCAACGATTTCAACTCACAAAGTGAAAAGGGAAACGAATTATGTCGTATTAAGGATTAATATGGATATTAAAAGGTAGTAGAGTTGGTTGGAGAAAAAAAAAGTTAACGTAATTAGAAGATGAGAATAAATCTAAGAGGATGTTAAGCGTGAAGTTGAATTCGCGAAGTTGTTCACCGGTGAATGGTAAAGTCAATGCTCGCGTACTATGCGAAATAATGATCGTTCAAATGATTAAATTTAATTCTCGATAAGCCAACATATGTATTCTCGGGTGACGGCTACGTTTTATTTACCGCGTACAAGTTTGTACCGCTATTTGCGTGCTTGATCCACTACAAATCCTCAGGATTCTCGGGAAAATACGAAAAGATGGGACAGAATCGTTGAGATAAAACGGTTAAGCCGAGATTTTATCGCGTTCCCGGAGATCGAAGAAAAAGCAGCGGAAAATACCCTAAGATTCAGTGCCCTTTAAATGAATCGTCGAAACGTGACGGATGTGTCGGGAGTAAATGCAGTGGCCGTCACGTGATTTGCTGGAAAATTATGAACTATCGCCTTAACTTCGATTAAATACGAATGAAATCTTCGTTTATGAAAAAAAAAAGAAAAAGAAAAAAGAAAAAAAATTGTTACCTTGTCCCTGGAAAGAAAAAAAAACATATATATATATATATATATATATATATATATATATATACAACGCAGAAAGTTTTAAAATAATATACAATTTTACTCGCGATTAAAATTTCAATAATTTTATAAATTCGCAAAAAAAAAGATATCTGCTGTATCATAGAAAATAAAAGGAAAGGTATTTTTGGAAAATGTAAAATTGAAACGTCTGGAAATTGCGTATTTCCCATATAATCGGCTCGGTGAAGGGAAAAATACAAAGCTTGCTATCCTCTCTCTCTTTTTGTTCTAGGAGACATTTGACGTTTCACCGGCGACATCACGACGACATGTAGAAAGAAAGATAGATAAATAGATAGAGATAGAGAAAGAAAGAGAGAGAGAGAGAGAGAGAGAGAGAGAGAAAGAGAGAGGGAAAGATGCGGACGGATTTCCCGAGCGTCTGGTGAATCTAAATGGGAGCTTCGCGTCTGCGGCGTATGTAGTTTCCAGTTAGTGCCTTTGTCCTGACATGAGATGCGTAATAGGACGAGTATGCAGTCAGACAATGCGTGAGTCGCACTAGATATCGACGATATACCGTCGACTATATCCCTTTCTCTACCCTTCCTTGTCATCCTTTTTTTATCTTTTTTCCCACATTCTTTTCTCATTCGTGTGATTACAGAACAGCATCGATTGCATTGTTTTTCAAACATCGACCACCGGCATTGGCGATCCTTTGTACGTTCCGACAATTCGAAAGGTCGAGCGTAAAATTCACTTATAAATTTAATCAAAAACATGAATGAACACATTGTAAAGGTTTCTGAAACTATTTCAATGTAATATTCATTAAAAATTTCATTACATGATACAATTGATATAATTCCAACGTTTATTATATCGAATAATTTAAATTTTTATTACATTATAGATAAATCATAAGGTGTAGGTATATGTTCGTAAATATGATACACTTATGCATAGTTTTATATATATATATATATAGGTTTATTTTTAATAACTTATGGATTATTAATAATGTAATTTTAATTTTAATCCAATCGAATTGCCGTGTTTTAATATCCTTTAGCGATAAATATTTCGTACGCTAGATATAATGATATGGGATGATCAGAGAGAAGCGAATGGAGAACACAAAGAGCAATGCAGTGAATTTTTGCGGTGGAAACTTTTCATATCGTCCCTACGCGTATATGTAAATGATATGAGTATATGGAATTTCAATTAGAATTTTGACGTTTGTGCGAGATTTTATTCGACCCACGTAATGTAAATCAGAAACATTCTTTTCACTGTTTTCCACGGAAGAACGGTAATTTTAATACAGCCTTTTGATCGTTAATAAATTACAACAGACTAAAGGTAATCAACCTTTATAAACATTATAATTAATCTCTTAGTCTTATCTAGTAATTGGTCAAAAATAATTATCGTTTTATTGTTATGTAAGGAAGAGGAAAAAAAAAAAGAAAAAATTAAGTTCACCAAATTTGCGAAACAAAGGCAGTAAAAGGAAAGTTTTATATTTTATTTGAAAAATTTAATTAATGACGATGCTAAATTTTTTAATATTTCCCTATGAATTACGACAAATTTTTTTTATTCATTGTTGAAATTTTAAAAACCCGAGATAATTAAATAGGATACCTACTACATTTCGGTTAGCTGTTGAAGGCAGAAAGACAGAAAAATGCTCGACTTTATGCTCAAAGTACATATGTTTTTACTATTGAATTTTATATAAAAAATATATAAAAATTAAGTATTAATATATAAAAATAAGTAAATAATACATAAGAATTAGTAATTAAGATTATTGAAAAAATAAAGCGCGTTTAAAAATCTACAAGATACAATGATATTTCAATAAATTAGAAAATGATATATCTAACTGAGGGAAAATTTTAAGAATATGGTAACATAGAAGGGTGGATAATTGGGTAGAATTAAGATATATTTTGCGAAGGTGGTGTTTTTGAAGCAGAAGGAGATTGATGAAGGAAACTGAATGGATTTATGAAATGTTGTTCGGTAAAACTTCTGACAGCTGCTATTTCAGTCTCATTAATGATTTAAAATTTCTTTGATTACTTATGCATTTATTTCTACGCATTGTAAGAGAAACGTTTTTAACTTTACTTTTTATTTTTAAACTAATTATTACAAACTCTTTAGACGGACGGTGTTCTTTTAATCATTATAGAACGTTTGAACTTGTGTAAATACGTTTAAACGTAGAATTAATAATATTCTCTATATTAATTGTCGTTTTCTCTAAAACTTCGAATAAATCAAAAATAAATCAAAATTCATTTACTTTTCAAACTTCCACAAAGAGTCTTTTATTTTGCGATTGTATTTCTACTTCTGCGTTTTCAATTTTTCAGGCGCCATCGTAACCCTGTGATTCTCTTTTTTCCTGACTTTTCGACACGAACAATGAAACGTTTAACGAACTCGCGTCGCGATCGAATTGCGATCCTTGAAGGATCAGATCTATTGTGCGTGCTCGTATCTATAAGTACACTCGATTCAAAAGGTACGAATGCATGGAATATTGCACGAATATTCGAACGTTACAACCCTTCCTCTCTCTCCTTTTTTCTACTTTTATTTTCCTTTTAATCAACATTCTTCTACAGTCTCCTATCGTTCAGATCACGTTCGATTGTTATCCGATTCGTAGATCAAAAATATCGTTGTTATATGAACGATAGCCGAATGACATCCGTTTGATCCCTGACACTGTCTTTTCAAGCAAACAATGACAATAAAAATGATGCCTTCGCTTCAACTAAACGACGCATATTCATCTAAAACCGTAACATTTTTTTTCTTTTCTTTTCGTAGAAAGTCTCTTTCCCGAAGGTCCCAAAGGATTGTTTAAAAATTGCCGGAAAATTATTTTTAATGACAAATGGCATTGTTACGTAAAATTGTAGTAATATTAATGTATCAACGCTTTTTGCATTAATGATAAATATAAAAAAAGAAAATATGTATTCATACAAATAATTATCCTTCGCTCGATAAGCATAATGATCATTATGACGAGGAAGAAATTTGAATTGTAATAATTGATAATTGCAATATTATATTTTTAATTTTAACTTCATCAAGGATTAATCTTTGTAGTCGATAAAGTGCATTATCGGATAGTACAATTTGATGCATTTAACTGATTCACATTGCTACTATACAGCCGTAATTCGAATAAAATATATTAAATTACAATGAAGTTACTCGTTTATTGACACCTTTCCGATAAAATTACTCGCCCGTACATTCGGCGACACTTTCTTTTCAAATCGAACCTGTCTCTCGTTCTACAAGCCGATAGACTCTACTACCGTTGACCGTACCATGAGAGAAATTCCAGATAATCTGAAATCAAACGAACTTCTCTCTCAAAGCACGTTCGAAAGCATTTTCGCTAGCAGTCCGATAACACAAAGAGCTCCAAACGTTCTAGAAAATCTAAGATGAACAAAACAACAATAACAACAAAAACAAGGGCATCTTTGTTATGGAGTAATAAAAGCCAATGCTCGTTATTCGTCCTTTTAACGTATCATTTTTCTTTCTTTTACGTTATCAATAATTGTTATAAACGTATATATTAATTCGTAAATAAATAGTAAGGTATTAATTTGTAAAATAAACTATTGTTACGTGAAAGATAATCAACGTAAGATCGCGTTCGAACGCATGAAACTTATGTTATTCATTAATGCATAAAGCCGAGCAAGTATGTTTGTAAATTTAGACCGTTTTCACATTGGTACGGCGTGACGCATTGATTTTCCGAATTCATTCCGTACATCGAAATCATTCTACGTTTTACTAATACCAAAAGGATGCGAATTAACGGAATAGGATTCCGTTCTGCCGCAGTAGGACGGCCTTCTCTCGTAAATATTTATAGAAGCGACTGAATGCTACCCAAAAGGGCACAACAAAAACTGTGTTTACACGATTTTCGATGCCATAGGATTAGACGAGATTACTTTAAAATACTTATTCCTATTACGTGTACGTGTACGTATAGATTAGTACATTCATGCGCACAAAAAAGAAGTTACAGTGATCTAAAAAGATCATTGTTCGAAATTCATTAATTTTACAGATCGAAAATTACGAACAGGTTCATAAATCCGATAGTGATTTAAATCGACATTACTTATTGGAAATGTATTTTTCATTCACAATGAAAATTCAATAAAATGTTATTATTATTGTATAGATATTAACGTAGAAATCGAAAGGTAGGATCTAAGGAATAATTTGAAAAATCGTAAGACGTCCGGATAAAAGGAAGATAAGTTTCTATGGAGTATTAAAAGGGTTTAGTAGCAGAGCAGCCGTGAGGCGGAGACGAGCGGAAATGACGTTGTATCGCATCGCGTTTCCGCCATCGACGTTGTTATTGGAAATAACAGTAAAAACGATAGCTCGGATATTACGTAAGAGTACGATCCATTAAGCCAGCCCTCGGAAAAGAGAATTGGATTCGTGGTTCGCGAGCTTCTTCTCTGTTTTCCTCTTTCTCTCTTTCTCTTTCATTCTTCTTCTCTCGGTCTCTCTTTGGTAACGCCTGGATCGTGACGAGCCCCCTCCGGTTATAAATTAAATTTTACAAAGAAGACCAAGAACCCGGCTGTTCTTCCCTCGGAAATGGAAACTCCAAGTGGTAGTTTGTATCATGGACAAAGGTGGGTGGTGATAGCGATGGTGGTGATGGTTAAAAAAAGAAAAAGTACAAAAAGAAAATACGCAAGATCAACGATCATTTATAAGGGCGAACTAAAGCCGAAGTTCCTTATACCATGATATTAAAATATTCTTTTATCGCAAAGAAATTAAGATCTATTTATCTTTATATCCATACGATTTATTTTATTTCGTTTTCTTGTCTGCTTCGAGTAAAACTCGAAGCGATATTATTTTTAATCTCGAAGCATACCTCCTACTTTTAATATTTTCACTCAAGATCGATAAAAGTTAAATTGCAAGCGATGTAAGCAATTTTCCAATAATATTGGAGATTCCACGAGAAACAAAAATGAAAAACAAAGAGGAAAAAAAGTAAAAGAAAAAGAAAAACGGAAAAAAGGAAGGAAAAAATGTTTATGAGGGAAGTAATATATAGTAGTAGTAGTAGTAGTAGTGGTAGTACGCGATGATATAAGACGCAACCCAAAGGAAATTAATATTGTCGAGAGTTGATATCAAAGATGGATATATATCGGTCGTTCTTAAAGAAACAATTCACAACCCAGTGGTCCACTCTAGCAAACTTCAACACGGCCGCAATCAAGCCTGAGGCGAATACGTGTGCCGACTGAAGGGACACCGACCGGATCCTTGATCTACCTTCCTGTTGGACGACGTGCACGAACCATCGCAAAGATCGACTTAGAAAGAAGTATTCTCAACGAGTTTTCCTCGATTCTAACTTTCGCAAAACGTGACATCAATTTTCTTAGAAAATTTGTTCTTATCTATTATAACAAATTTAACATCCTATTATATTATATTTTTTAAACTTACAACTCGTTTGTTTATCCTAATGCTCGAAATAATTGATATAAGATTTTATTAAAAATATCATTATATTAACGTGATCTTTATAGTGAAAACTAAGTTTCTTAAGTCATACGTGTAGATGTTTGGAAAAAGAAAAAACGAATGTAGAAGCATATTTTTGATGATAACAGATATTGCCTATATTCGAAAATCATACATTTCTTATACGTGTATACAAAAATTATCACAATCAGACAAATCACTACAAGACAATCGAAATAATGAGATTAAAAATAAAAAAAACGAATATTTAAGAAATACGGAAAGATAATTCGATCGCTATTATTATCTCTCTCTCTCTCTCTCTCTCTCTCTCTCTCTCTCTCTCTCTCTCTCTCTCTCTCTCTCTCTCTCTCTCTCTCTCTCTCTCTCTCTCTCTCTCTCTCTCTCTCTCTCTCTCTCTCTCTCTTTCTCTCTGTATATTGCAGATTAGAAAATAAAGGGTTAACGATATCGAATTCAATAGATAAACATGATAAATACGTGAAGCCCTTCTGTATACTGGCAAATTTTCGTCTGGACATAAAGACAAAGAAGTCTTCGAACGCATGGCAGAGAGAAAGAGAGAGAGGTGAGGAGGAAGAGAGAGAGAGAAAGAGAGAGAGAAAGAGAGAGAGAGAGAGAGAGAGAGAGAGAGAGAGAAAGAGAGAGAGAGAGAAAGAGCAAACAGTTTGCATCGAATAGGTAATTAATTAATATGTCAGGTTCTATATAGCGAGTTTGGTAATAGTCGGAGGTAGACAATACTATATCAATACTGACGTTGGACCCTACTCTGACAGTTATGTGTGTGTGTGTATGTATTGTACACATGTGTGCATTAGTATTGTATTGTTTTTAAGTAGGGCAATATGTACAACCCAAGGGGTATATCGTGCTAAGGGACGATAGCGAAATAGAATGAATATGGATGATGCAGTGAAAATGAGTGTCGGTATTCGTACACAGGCGCAACTAGGACGTAAAATGAATTAATTTCAACTTTGCACGCGCTTACAAGCGTGAACGACCGACGTGAAGTGCAGAGCGAGAAAGAGAGAGAGACAGAGAGAGAGAGAGAGAGAGAGAGAGAGAGAGAGAGAGAGAGAGAGAGAGAGAGAGAGAAAGAGAATAAAGAAAAGGTAGGAAAACCAGACTAAACAGGCGGAGACGAGAAGGGTGGTCTAAGAGGTCGAAATTTTGAAGTTGGCAACAACGATAAACATAAGTTAATAAGTGCTTACGGTAGCCAAGTACAAGTAGATATTAAAAAGAACTTCACTATAATATAATAAAAATAGTTTGCTAGTCAGTTTCCTAGTCGAATTTTGAAAATTTTCAGTTTCCTAGCCGAATTTTGAAAATTTTCATTTTTCGTCCGTAGTAGAATCTTCGTTTAAGGTAAAAATAAGTTGTTAAGGAAAATTCATCTAAAATATAAAAAAGATCAAGTCTTTGTGTCTCCTCCTATCTCTTTGTTCGATATAATTAAAAACGCGCGCGCGCGCGTGTATATGCATTTCATAAGTATACTGAAACCAAGTAATTAATAAATGAATGCTCGATAATTTTCATCATCAATGGATTTCAAAATATTCGAATCGTAATAAAATGTTGCATATTCTTTCATAGAGAAAACTAATAATATAAATAATTTTTAAATAAATTAAAACGTGAATCGTATTATATTATATTATATTATATGGTTCATTCTGTATAAATTATATAAAGTAAAAGCATGTAGGTTTCACAGAAAAAGACTGGCAACGTTACGACTGAAACTACACAAAGGAACTCACATACTCCGTTGGTATGTCGATATGTTTAACACTACGTTAACTTAACGTTAACACTACGTATACTTTTTGAGACCATTTCGCAAAAGCGCATACCCTTGCCAGAAACTCGCCTTCGAATGAGACCTTTTCGCGCATGGTACCCATTTTCCCACCGTGGATTTGCATAAGGCCGAATGTGCTCGTAGAATTTTCAACGTCCGCCAAGCGTCCGCGGATTTTGCAGGATTCGTCGGGCCAACTTTCAACGTACCGTTGTCGACGGTAACGCCATGACTTTCAAACTACTTGGAGATAAGGTAAATGATTCTAGAACACGCTATAGAGTTGCTATCTGACTGTTTTCTGAAATAGAAGTATTATTTTTTCTTTGTTTTTCTTTTTAACGCAAGTATGCGCATATAAACCTAGAAAGTCTATAAAACTTTATGATCAATTGTTCTTTTCGTATAAAAATTATATATATATATATATATATATATATATATCTGTTATGTTAAAAAAAAATATATATATATATATTCAACAAATAAATAAAATCTTTTTTAAATACAACAATAAGAACAAATGAATTTCTTTTCAACGAAAAGAGATAATAAATTGAAGTCTCCTAGACACTTCATACAAGAAACTTCGCTGCTCTGGTGTGTTGGAATTTTCCTTTCGTATCACCGTTATGACGTCGTCGGCTAAATTTCTTATCTCTCTCGTTTTCTCTCTATCTCTTTTCCCAACGTTCTCTTCGTGAAGCGATGCGGCAGGCAGCGTCTTCGCATCGCTCAAGTACATTCTCGAATGCAGTGCTCGGTTCTCGCGTACGACGCGCGCATAAAACTGAATGCATTTTCGTCATATTAGATACCACCACGTGTGCCGTATGCATGTTGGACGCTAGCGAAATATATCATTGAGATACAAGGACCGGTCGAGAGTACGTATTATAAGTTTGCAATGGAAGCAGAGCTTGTTATTCGAGATAAAAAAAATAAGACATAAATATTCAAGAAGATTAAATGAAACGAGACTAATTTCGTTTAAAATCAATAAAATTTTTACGATAATAAATAAAATGACTGATACGTATTACCGATTATTATGTACATATATTTCGAAATTGAGATGGAGAGAAAGAGAGAGAGAGAGAGAAAGAGAGAGAGAGAATGAAAAGATAAAATTCAGAGTAATAAAATATCGATATCTTTTCTAGGAAGGAGGCCAACGTTCGTGCACGTACGTAAACTTTGATAGAGATTTGCATTAGAACGAAGGCGATTGCGATGCGATGCGATGCGATGCGATGCAGCCAAATTTCTCTTTGATCCCAGCCACTTGCGGATTCCGCAAACTTCTCAAGTAAACTTCTCCTTCTTGTGACGTCATCCTTATTAACGAACGAATATCCGATAAGTCACTTTCACCCGATGTTTTTCGAATGTTATAGATACGAAAGATGAAAGAGAAACAAAACAGAAAAAAATGAAGAAAGAAAGATGAAAAAGAAAAAAGAGAGATAGAGAGAGAGAGAGAGAGAGAGAGAAAATAAAATAAAAACTAATTTTGATTTTGATCATCAGCGAAATATTGTTATATTATCGGCTATCGTTACGTCATTTTCGTACTTGCATTATTTATGAGTTGATTAGTACGGCAAACGATAGAAACATATAGCAACAAGCACAATCTTTGGAATTATAATACAAATACGAAGCCTCGTAACAATTTCAAAGATAGACGTACCTATCTCTGCTTTCCAGTTCGCGCGCGAACTACTTCCAAAGATTTGCATTGAGGTGACATCAGATGCAATGCAGTGGAATTTTCGTTTGATCTTCGGTGTTTGCGGATTCTATGACTTCGTTAGGTAAACTTCTCGGCATCTTGCGCGATGCGCCGTCTTTGAAATTGCCGAGAGAGAAATTCTCGATCTCTCGACTTTGGTTGACTCGCCATTGAAATTATATGCAAAGATTCTTCGTCTAGGGGAAGGGAAGCTTTCGCAGTGATTATTTTTTTCCTTTTTATCTTTCGATTATTTCAAGAGACTCGGATATATAAATATATTCATCAAAGTACATTTTCTAGTATTATTTTAGAAAGTAAGTTTCATTCGACAGCTATCATCAATTCATTTCTCGACACAAACGAACGTTATTAAAACTCTTTTCACCTGTTGATAGTCACGGTGTCACTATAAATTTCCTTCCTTCGAGAGAAAGAGAGAGACAGAGAGAGGAGCATTGTTATAAATCCATACGACGCAAGCATGTCATTCGTATTCTCTTAACTAACCGATGAATCTCTCATTTCATCGCAGCTTATAGTTTGCAATGCTCGTACCATCGGATGTATGCACTGATCGAGTAAGTTTCTCAATGTATTGACCAAACGCAATGGAAACTGGGTTGCCAGCCGCGAAGATAATAAACACGCTCCTACCTGTGCAAACTGTCAAACTATCTGACCGTATGAAATTGTTATTGCTATCCAGGGACTGAGCTCACATAGCGTCTCTACGCGAATTAGTTTCGCTCGAGTTTAAAATCGACGGTACGTTTTCAACGGGAAGCACAATGCAACTTGATTGTCGAGAACCTTCGAAATAAATCTTCGAAAAATAAAACAAATCGTTAAATGGAAATAGTACGAATCGAAAGTTTGTATAATCAGACACAATATCATTAAATATTTAACTTTTCGTAGATTGGTTGTTAAGTAAGTTGTTCGTTAAGTAACTCATTTTGATACTAAACTACGGTAGACGAAGGAGAACAACAACTTGTTAATTTCCTCGTTAAAATAATGCACAGGAATTGGGTCAAAGTCGAACAATTTAATGTCATTTAAAAGTTTTCTTAAGAATTTCTATCCAAGTGAAATATCATTACAAGACCAAATGAGGCGTTTTAACGTATATAATAAATAGCTTTTTGTTAACGTTATATATCCCATAGTAACGAAAAGCAAAGAAAATCCATAAAAAGAAAGAAACGAGTTGCTGTTGTACAATCAATCAAACTTTATGTTTCACGATTCGTACGATTATTAATTAGAGATTGTAATTAATTTGATGGCGTGTTAACAACGTTCCGACATAATTAAGACGGATGTCCAATCGAATAACGAATATTATTGAAATAAAAGTGACATTGGTTAAACAATTTATAAAAATCTTCTTCATAAAATGACACAGTATCGATTAATTATACTTCGCTTGAAAACTTGGAAATATTAAAGCGATAAAACAAGCGAGATAATTAACAGAGAAACGCGGCTCAATACGGTTTAGTGTACGCAGAGTGGATACTGGACAGGCGTGTAATGTACCGATCAATTGGAACATAGAAGCTTCAACGACTATGATGCAGTATAGAGCTGCATAATCGAATTAGGGTACACTGTAAGCAAAGAACCTGCGAAGTATAAAGACGGAAAATAAAGAATTGCAAGGGTGAAAGAGGAAAGATAAAAAATTTTTTATATTTTCACTCGTTTGTATATACATACATATATACATACATACATACATATATATATATATATATATATATATACAAAAAATAAATAAATAAATAAACAAGCTTCCTGCGATTATCCGAAAGTAAATGAAGAACAAAAGAATTTGTTTATCGCACCAGAAACAATTATAAATGGAAAAGAGCACGGAATATAATCCGAAAACTACTCATATTTTTATTATCGACAATCTACGATCTTCCCTGTGCGTATACAAACGTAACCTGCGCGGAAATTTCTGACCGTAGAAATTTTCTAACACGATGCACAAAGGCCTTTATCGATTCTCTATATGTAAACAACATGCAACCATCCATCTTCCCGATACACTTGTAGCCATTCTTAAATTTCCATATGTTAGCTATCACTACTTCGTTTCCCTTCCTCTTCCGATGTTTCCAAAGTGTGTTACGTGAATCTCTTTGCTACTTTGTATTACAAAGCCGCACGACGGAGCTTCCTCCTTCTTCGTTCTTCCTTGCTTTGGTGAAATTCATCAAGGTGTAATAACGAAATATCGTGTATAATACTTGCTGGAAAAATTATTAATATCGGTATTACAAAACGCAAGAAGTCGGGTCGTACGTAGAAAAGCCGACGACGATCCAGGAGAGACGTCGACAAATTACGTTAGGACGACAAATTGTTCGCATTAATTAATTATCAAGGAGAGCGTATGCGCGTCAAGAAGATAAGAAGAAAAAAAGAACAATAAGAAGCAAGAAAAAAAGAACGATAAAAGATAGAAAGAAAGTCGACGGTCGTGATGAGCGTTTTTAGATGAGAGAAAAAGAAAAAAAAAAAAAAAAAAGATAATATATCGCCGAGGATGATTTAAAAATGACGCGTGTCAGAGACGAAGGAAGAGAAAACGTAAGGGGAGAGGGGTTACAAGTAAGCAGGATAAAATTAATGGTCGTCTGAACTTCATTCGTTGCCAGACGCATCTGGAACGGTTCGTACAATAAAACCTTGAAAAATTCCGAGCAATTTCTGCTACCGCGAGATTACTTCCGTATTGATAACTATACATTTGTCCAGTCATAATTTCGTCGAAAGCCGAAATATAACTTTTTTCTTTTTATCACTGTAGGATACGTTTCTGTTTCTTTTTGAAGAAGTATTCGAAGGTTCTTCGATGGGATCTATAAACTATGGTAAAATCAATTTCAAATCCTACACGCTCGATCACCGCAGTATGAAATTATCCAGACTATAAATGAAAACAACAATGTTACCATAAGTGAAAACAACAATGGTTTTGGTGGATATATGCTTCAGTTTTGTATAATGTACTTATTGTAACTGTCTCTCTCTCTCTCTCTCTCTCTCTCTCTCTCTGTCTCTCTCTGTCTCTCCTCTCTCTGTTTCACTCTCTATCGTTAATTATTATAGATAATAATTAATTATAGATATTTTTGAATATTATAGATATTTTTGAATTAATTTTAATTTTAATTAGTACTGCTTCTATATACGAATTTATTTTTATTTCTACCGTTAGATTAAAATATAAGTTTGTAGCTTATAATTTTTAACGAATCTCGTAGTTTTTCTTCATTTGGTTTATATCTACGGATGTTTGCAGACTTTTATATCATCAAACTTATTTTTTCCTTTCTCTCTTTCGCTCTCTTTAAATAAAACTAATAATTTATATCGAAAATATAGGAGTTCACAAATAAACACTAGAAAATGTGAACGATATCAAGCTAACAAAAATGGAATAGCTAAGTAAATATCAGTTGTTCGAAGTACTTTGTTCTTCTTCGATACGAAAATATCGAAAGACAATACAGTACGATAACTCTCGACAAGATTGTTAGATTTACCAATCGATAAATAGAACAATCGTTTCTATCACTAATTCGTTGTACATACTAGGTACTGTCATTCTATGTAGTAGTTCACAACGATTTGTCGAAAGGATTGGTCCATTCACCGGCCTTGAACACTCGTACGTTTCTATAGACGATTTCACATCGCTTCTATTCGTTCGCGAAAAAATAGTTAAGAGAACAAAACGAAGGAATTCTATGGTGGAAAAACTACTCTTCAATAATCTCGAACATGTTAAAAAAAAATCTTGTCCGTATGACCGTTTGAGGATTAAAGAAAAATTTTTTTTTACATTTTTATCACGTAACAGGATTAAAAGAGATTTCTAATTTCGTACAGTAATTACTATTATACAATAATAAGTAAGTGCTTCAAATAAAAAGAAAATAAAAAATAATATAAGTCCACATAATTATTAATTTTTATAAATTTTAATACACTTATAACAATTTGTAACATAAATACCTAATATACCTATATATATATATATATATATATATATATATATATATATATATATATACACGTACTTTTCCAAGATAGAAACGTATGGTATAAATAAAATAAAGAAAATAATGATCGAAGTGTATATAATCGAATATAACGCAAGAGTAATAAAACGAACGCTCGAACGCGCTTATTTCCCCATTGAAGAAGAACTTCTTAGGACGTTAACGCCTACCACGGATTCAATTGCGCGAAAGACATTAATTACGTGTCGTCTGGACCGGAAGAAGTCACTACTACTATAGCTTGGCCGTACGGTGAATTTTATTGCCAACTAAGAAGTTCAAAAAGGTCAGCATTCGTGCGTGGGTAAAAGTATGTCTTCGATGGCAACGAGCCAACGTGAATTCAGCCCGCAGAATATCGAGAAACTAGTGGACAGAAAAGAAGGGTGGTTTAAAAAAAAGGAAAGTAGAAGAAACGACGGGAAAGGATAAAAAAACAAAAAAAAAAGAAACAAAAAGAAAAGAAAAGAAAAACGGAAAAGGTGGGCGAGGACGTTGTCGAGAGGATATCCATACTCCACAAATAAGACGTAAAAAAGGATTCTGAAGGAATCGTCATTGAAGGAAGGTTCCAAGAAGGCCAACTTCTTGAAAGAGGAATACTATAGCTTCAAGTCTCTCGTTTGTACGATGAAAACAAAAGGGAGAATAAAAGAGACGGAAAGAGATAGAGAGAAAGAGAGAAAATGCGAAAGCAGTCTGGCCATATAACTTTTAATTTATTCTGCTATAATCCTACGATACTTTGGTACCCCAAGTAAACGCAAGCTGCTTTCGCTGCAAAAAAGTTCTTCGAAGGAACGAAGGACAAAGCAAAAAGACAAATTGAGATGACTCGTTCTAGAAACCTTACACTTGTTCGTAGTGATACTGAAAAATCACAAAATATCGAATTACATATGTAAATGAATATCTTACTTCGTATTTTATACAATATATTATTTTTAATGAATTAATAATAAGATCAAGTCGACGAAAGATATTCAATGATAGCCTAAAATATTTTATTAACGTATCGCGTACAAGAAATGTTCACTCTCGATTGATAATTAATTCAGGATAAACATGACAAAGAGCGAGTTGATTAAAGGAACTGGGAAGCTAAAAAATACATAAAGTATGATGAAAGATCTTAAAAAGGAAAGTAAAACGTATTAAAATCATACATGAACACAATTCTTAAAAACATAAAAATAATATAACGATCGGCATTACGATTTATTGGAAACTTAAATAATAAAAAAACAAAAAAAAAAATAAGAGTATAGAATCGGTAGATGTACAAAAATATAAGATACTGAAACGAATGTGTTCCGAAAGATTTATCGAAGCGAACAACAACTGTAAAGTGGTTTTTGAACAATCTGCCGTTAAAATCAGAGACTCGTAAGAAACGAGTGAGCGAAAGAAAAAGAGTAAGAGAGAGAGAGAAAGAGAGAGAGAGAGAAAGAGAGAGAGAGAGAGAGTAAAAGAAAATAAGTAGGAAGAATCTGGTAAGATGTGATCATGCCTCGAACCTTTTCGCAGTGAGTTCGTCTCGTCGAAGGACGGAAAGGTACGAGGAAAGCACTCACTGGGAAGATATACGGAAGCAAAGAATCGTGAACAAACGCACCTAACATTCGCAGAGAAAGAACAAGAGAGAACAAGGAAATGAGAGAGAGGGAAAATAAACGCAGAACAATTCGAACCTCTGTCTCTCTCTTTTTCTATCTCTTTCTCTCTGTCTCTGTCTCCTGTCTCTCTTTCTCTCTCTGTCTCTCTCTTTCAATGGTAGAACAGAAAACGAACATGAATTTTTCGCTCGGTCGAGTCTAAATGGCGATCTAAGAGAAAACGACAAACCAAGTGGGTCTGGTTCCTTAACCTCTGGCATTCCTCGAGCTTTTACGATGAAACATAAGCAAAAGGTAAGATTAATGATTCTTCTCTTCTTCCTACAAGGCGCTATTCCGCCTTAAATTTCGCTTTAACTTTCACCAAGATAGATCCGGCAAGTAGAGCGTCGCTAGTGGCCGTTGTGTTTTAATTATCCATTAAATTAATTCGAGATGCATTATCACGAACGAGCTCGTTTCTTCGGGTGCTTCGTTAAAATGATATTTTTTTTCCCCTTTTCACTAGCTATCTTACGACGAATAAAACAATTAATCGTGACCATAATTAATTTATATATTTAACAATTACTAGACAATGATTTAAGTTAAATTACGCCTCCCTTTTCTTTTATTCCGTCGTAACTCGGGCTAAGTTTAATAAGAACGCGATATACCGTCGCACAACTAACAGCAGCGAGCGAATATAGTATAATTTTCGGCAAGGTCAAAACGCTAAGCGTACGCTTAAGACAGGCATAACTATACAGGTATTGCGAAACTTCCCACAATGTTGGCGCTTGTATTCTTGTAAATTTCTCTCTGGCACGTATGAGAGATATGAAAGTTCGTAATAGTCATAACTAAGATAACTTCGTCATCTAAGATTACATAAAAGGTGTATATCCGTTTGAAATGGAATAACTTCTAACGCTGTTCTTTTCTTAGAGATAGACATTATTCTTCAAATCATCCATTTCGAATTTATAATCGAGAAAGAAACATTTATACGATTTATAGCATACATATATATGTACATACGTATCATAGATATGTATATATGTATATACTTAGATACATTCATATTATATACGCATAATAACATCGAAAGGCAGACAGAGAAAGAGAGAGAGAGAGAGAGAGAGAGAGAGAGAGAGAGAGAGAGAGAGAGAGAGAGAGAGAGAACATGCTGAATACTTAAAAATACCTTTTAAAAATTAAAGATAGAAATGAGAAGAAACTCTTGCCACGTTCTAACGGAAATGCAATATGCAATACGCAATATAAATGCAAAACAGTTATCGTAGTTACCATTGGAATCGCGCCTTATGGTATTCCTCGGAAAAAGAACGAAACTTTCACAGATGCCATTCTTCTTGTTTTGCGTAAAAACTCACCTGGGGCAATGAAAACCTCGTAAAAATTTCTCCCTGGCTTCGGAGTACGGTTGATCGGGAAGATGGTTTATTGTTTCACACACTCGATTTTAAAAAGTTCACTGGAATAAATTTTCCTTAAATATATCCGATCAATTTTTACGACGATTAAAACCGACGAAAAGCACAAGATCAATTTGCGGTAGAAGAATAAAACGTATTAGGATCAAGAGGCAAGACATCTTGCTTACGCGGAGCTCCGGAATAAACTGATATTTGTTTTGACCCGTGTAGGTCATCGCAATATTCTAATAGGAAACGGCGAACTACGTATTTATTTTGAAAACATGTTTTCATTCATGAACGTTACGTGTTTCGTAATAAGGGAGATACATAGAAAGGTCTACCTATACAAGGTCGGCAGATATACGCACATACACACATATATACATACATATCTATAGAATCTCGAAAATGAAATTAGAAAAAAGCAAAGAAACTTCGAGTACAATAATCATAAAAAACTTTGTTATCGAACATATATACTTATTAAATAAGTCTCGTTTCTTCTTCTTTCCTCTTCGAAGAAAGAAACAAACGAAACGAAAAGAAAGAAAGAAAAATAAATAAATGAAGAACGTACGTAGTACGATTGAAAAAAGAGGGATGTGTGACCGTACGGGAAGTAGAAGGTTACATCGAAACGTGTTCGTGCAGGTTTACTCGAGCTGTAACAGCAAGAGCGTCATCGGATAGAAGCAGTAGAAGTGGTGCAAAGAAAGAGACAGAGAAAGCGATAGACAGAGGAAAAAAAGAAAGAGAAAGAGAAAGAGAGAGAGAGAGAGAGAGAAAGAGATAGTTACCCACCCCCCTCCGTGACACACATCTCTTCGCTTGCCCGCAGTTTTCTTCCTTTCGCCTTTATCTCAGGCCATTCCAGCGCTCCTATTTTATCCTGAGATATCAAATGACCCCCCAGATACCTTTGTTCCCTCTTACTCATCTCGAGTAACATTTGTATCTGTCCACTGTTCCACCCGATTCGCCAGGCTTTCTCTGTCTCTCTCTTCCTCTCTCATTTTCTCTCTCTCTCTCTCTCTCTCTCTCTCTTTGTTTCTCTTTCTCTCCTTCGCTCTTGGAGAACGGCCGTTTGTGCTGGTTTCCGCTTCTACTAGCTCGCTGTGAACCCCCGGGGTACACCTGTAGGTACCTTTACCTGCCTGCAACGCAACTCTACTTCGTTCATTAAGAGCCAACACCGACTACTGCTACCTGCTACTACCTACTACCACCCTTAGTAAGCACCAACACCAACACTACTAGGATCCATATCGCGATACAAACGGATTACCACGAGGTAAGTTTTATCCAACGTTAACAAAGACAAGCGACAATGCCTTGCGAGAGAATTAAAAATTTCATAAATCGCAACGCAATCTTGGATGTGCTATGGTATTCTCCTCCTGCATTTAAAGAACAAGAATCAGCGGGACAAGGGACATTTCTATGAAACTTCTTGACAAAATGTTTCCCGGCATGCGTTTTTTTAACGCTCACGCATTCTCGTTTCACCGAAACGGAATGCGAAAGTGTAATATAATTTCGTTCGTCGAGTTTCGTTTTAATCGAATAAAATAGACTTTTTTATTTTATTAGAAATTTAATATAATTAAACAAGGAAATTCGTTTTCCTATGATTAGTCGTAGCGGTATTTCGTTGGAAAATAATGATTAATACTTTCGATTTAGATTTACATAGATATATGTATGTATATGTGAAAGTAGTATTTCGTATATCCAAAGGAAGGATTTGCGTAAAGGATGAAAGGAATATCCTATTCGTGGATATGTATAGATTTTAGAGACACCAAATCCTAGAGGAGTAATGGAAATTTAAAGCTCCCATAGCGATCTACGTACGCGTCCCAGCACGACGATTCATTGAATCCTTTTCTATCCTGCAAAGAGTTTTCTTTTTCCACTAGAATATTGTTACTGCTACTTTAAAATTCACCGCTCGGATCTACTGGTAAAGTAGATTTTTTAACGAAATATATTACAAAGGTTTGCTATATGAGACAAAGTAAGAGACGAATGAATATAGAATAAAAAAAATATATATATACATATATATGCATTATACGCGTACAAATATATATCTATAAGTACGTATTGTGCGACGTATAAGTCTTATATGGACAAACGCAATTATATAAGTATTAAAGTACATCAGTGCGTTTAAGTTGAAAATACAATACGATAAAATAAAAATTCTTTCGGCTTATTAATCGGAGTTATTAAGCAGGCGAATTTAATTAAATCTAATGCAAATTATATTTAAACTATATTCTCCATAGTTAAGGCAATTAACAGAGTGAACGGAATTTCATTGTATCGCATCGATATCGATCCGATAGGCATTGTTCCTCTCTGTATTCCATAATGATAAATTATATTATTGCTTGGAAATCAAAGTTCAAAGGGATTCTAGCGTGTTGCCGCCGGAAGATTATAAGCCTCATCATAAAATGTATCAAGTTCGATGAGACGAGTACTATAGATGGTATATCATTGTGCTTCGTCGAGCAAGTCGATCGATACTCTCGACCTATAGGCATTCGCGTAGAATGAATTTATATTTTACTCCACTAATCTGATAAAATATGAAGATTTCTATAGGAACATTGAAATGATCGTTTGATCATTATCGAAATTGTTCGAACCAATAAATGAAGTTTTTATCCTTTGTACTTAAACTCAAGAGTTCGTGTAATGTATACAAATAGTATAACAAAATGCGAAATGATCCATCTGAACAGTGAATAAAAATTAAATTGCTGCAAATACAAACATTTAAGAAAAGATACAAAAAGAACTACGTTGATTTGCATTTATGTACAAGCGTGCATGTAACGTCGAAGAAATTGTTCGTTGAAGAAAAGAAGAATATACGAAGAACGTATCTATTTTTACGGGTAGAAAATACAAGATGTTCGCGTTTGTCAACGGCTTCTTCCTCAATAAGCAAACCTCCCCCTCGATCCCTTCCTCGTCTCAAACTTTACAAGTCACGTAATAAAAATCGCAAAAACGAGAAAAACGGTAGGAAGAAAAAGGTATGCTTTACGAGTCGATCGAAGTTTATGAGGTCACCGGTTGTCTCTCTCCTTCTTCTTTTTCTTCTTCGTACTTTTCTTTTTTTCTATCTCTCTTTTTCCTTCCTCTTTTTTCCTTTTTTCCTTCCATGAAAACCGCGCTCCATGTTTTTTCAAACTTACGCGTATCCTTCTCGTAAAACGATCTCAAAACGAAAGAAAAACTGAGAGAAACAGACTGAGATAAACTAGACGCGTTAAGGACCCCGACTGTGTTGCCCGACGAAATGCAGATTGTTTTGTAAATTGGTCTACCGACGTTGGCATCCACTCGTAGAACTTTCTTAGTCAAACGTCACATCGTGCGGTTGGAAACTTAGAGGAATCTTCTTCTTGCAATCAAATTAAAGGTATCGCGTTCGAATCTTATTCCGTGCTTAATTAAGAAAACTCTCTTTATTGTTTAAGACAAATATTAATGGAGTTCGTTTATTTCTCTCATTCTATTTAATAACTAGATAAAAATGTCCTAAAGGCAGGAAGATTAGGTATCGGTCAACCGATATTTCTTTATAATTATAGAGAAAGAAAAAGTGAGAGATGGATAGAGAAAAATAGAGTGAGGGGGAGAAGGTGGAAACTCACCCTCTCGAAGCACAAGTCACCCTCGGATTAAAATATTTGCTATACGAGTGGCTTGTTGTGCACTCAATGGCCGATACACTGATTGGAGATCAAGCGAGAAGAGGCAAAGAAAAAGAAAGCAGAGCTTGATGCCAGCAGCTGCGGGCTTGCCGATGGCAAGAAGACGAAGGGGAAAAGGAACGTCAAGACGACGGTGGTCGTGCCAGGGAGAGAAGAACGACGCCTCGTATACTCTCCGATTCTCTCCCTCTCTTCATCCTTCTCACCACTCTTCATGTCACTCTTCGTTTCTTTCTCTCTCTCTCTCTCTCTCTCTCTCTCTCTCCTCTCTTTTCTTCCCTCTTTCTCTGTTTCTCTCTCTTCCAAGACCTCCTTCACGACGGCTGTCGTACCGAATGTTCTTCTCCTTGTCTCCGCTTGGTTTTCACGACGCCTTTCTCGATCTCCCTCGCGCTCTTCTCGCAAGAAGAGACATTTGGTGCAGACCATTACCCCAGTCCCGGGTGCCATCGGCCATCACCAGCGCGTTAAAGCCGCAGCAATTACAAACTCCGACAGTCTCATCCCCTTTACTTCCTCTTCTCCTTCTCACTCTACCTCAAACCTCCCTTCTTCCTACGCCTTCTTTGTTCTCCTCCTTTTCTTCTTCCTCCTCCTCCTACTACTCCTCCTTCTCCTCCTCCTTCTTCTTCTTCCCTATCTTCCCCTTCTTCTCTTGCTTCGTGCCTTTCTCAACGCAGAAGATCTTCTTCGAGAAAGAAAGACAAGAAATAGTTTCTCTCTCCCTCTCTTTCTCCCTTCCTTCTTCTACCAGTAACTTCCGTTCCCATGCCCGTTCTTTCTTTCCCCACGCCCACACCATTTACATTTGCCTACTGCTCCCGTAAAAGTAACTTTGTAACCAACGCAAGCAGCCAATACTCGCAAGGATTTTGTCCTCCGTTTTGGTGAAATTACACATCGAGCGACACCGCAAGGTACGAAAGAAGGGTTTTCGTTACGAAGCGGCTAACGTCGCTTCCTCTTTACTTCCATTCGAGCGACTGAAAATATTTCGACTTCGCCAAACGTGTTACGCTTAACTTTTTTTTTCTTTCTTTCTTTTTTTCGTGAAAGAAAATGACCACGACTGTTAGAGAAGTTTAATTCCCTAGCTCGGTCTCGCGTTGAAATTCTAATTAGAGTACGTAGACTGATAACAAAATGTTAAAACGTTTCGAAGAAAAATCGTATTAGAATTTAAAATTGCATGATATCGCGATCGTTAACACGTGTCCCTACGAAAATGCAACAAATTTAAATAAAATAACCGCATCATCCTTCGTAATTTACATTCGCATATATATCTAGATTTTTAATCTTTTTCAATGTAATAGATATGTACATTTTTCGTCAAGGTTTAATTTATTATCTTTAACGATCGAGATCTATCTCCATTAATGGCAATACTTTTGTTAAGATACCTAAACATTCATTTGTGATTAATAATTTTTTTGGAGATCCTGTGTCAGAATGAATAATCTTTAGAAAATGGACTACGAGAGAGCAAAAATATATTTTTGTAAGCGCACTGTTACAAATTACAAAACACTGTGGAAATGGTCGAAAGTTTCGTTATGTTGTTAACGCACGATCGTTCAAAATCGGCAATCGAGTAAACCGTTATAGTGCGATTGTTAGCTAGAAAAAGTAGATTTTTCAAGCGCGTTTACACAGCACTTGATCACCCGTGTGGATTGCGTGCACCGGCATTGTCACAAAGAAAGATTCGAATCGTCGATATATGGGAAATACAAGAACGTTTTATACTGGCGACCAATTCTATCGCATAAACTCTATCATTAACGCGATCATTAATAATTCTTGTACGTTCGTACGTCACGACCGATCGCTGGAAGAAAATACGACATAGTTATAACTCATGCTAATGCAAAGTTTACTAAATTTCTTTCAAATTCTACGATATTATAGCTTTGTTTACGGTATATAATTGCAAAGCACCATAAGGTTGCCCATACGACCGGGTATAAATTCGTAAAATTCTATACAAAATTGATAAGTTTAATAACAGATTATTTTCTGGAATATTTAATACGTTTATCAAACTTCGATAAAGATTTTATCATTTAAGAAATATTATTCTAGATTTATATACGTATCAGATATATAATTCCTGTAACGTTATTAACCACTTTCAGAAGTAACAACAAAGAATTCGATGGGCCATAGAAATGATCTCTAAGCTTTTAATGTGCGACACTTCATCAAGATATTAAATTCGTAAAAATCGTTTATATGAGATAGTAAGGAGATACATAGATAGAGTAAATATAGGTCGCTCCAAGATCACGTTCGACCGTTTCGTAAGAGTAGGAGCAAGTGATGCAGTAATTCCCAATGGATTAGAGATGCTGAGAAACTAATTTATGGGCCTCTGAGGCATTCTGCTTCCAAGAAAGTCCTGTGTATGTGTATGTGTATATGTGTGTATATGTGTGTATATATATATATATATATATATATATATATATATATGTATATATAACCCTAGGAGCGCGTAAGGTGTTTTGAGATGGGGAGTATTAAAGCAAAGATCGTATGAACTTCAACTGAGTTACTAACGCATTAGAAATATTTTTTTTCGAGAATCATATCTGACATTTACATTTACTTATAATTATCACAAACGTACAAAACAAAATGAATTTATTTATCATTTCATAGCAATATCAACGAATAAGTTCTTATTCATCGTTGTTCAATATTTATCGATGTTTCAATTGGCAAAAAAGCACGAACGCTCTGTTCCATTACGTGGAAAAAGCTTTGAATCGAATTTTAAAAGCAAAAACATTTGACCCCACAAATGTAAGCAACATGGGAACTTTGCGTGTTCGCTTTATTCGAACACGAAGTCGCTAGAACGATATCGTATCGAGGTTTCACACAAATACACTACCGGTTCGAACGAGTTTACCAATACCGTCACGTTGTCGTTTACCGTCGAATGATTTTTCGCGAGAACGTTCTTCACTGGACGTATAAACTTCGACATTATTCCCACGCTTCTTTATAAACTTTGAAAGCACCCTGTACGACGAGCCGTTCTTTGGACATGCGCGTCTCTTCTATATATACTATACACGGTACTCTCTTATTAGAAACGTCGGGCACGAGCACACTATTCCGACCATTTACATGTCGGTGCTCGAGCGAAATCCAGAATGAAACCTTAGCGAGACACGGTTCGGAATTAAACTACGGTAGGTACGCTCGTAAAGAGAGAGAGAGAGAGAGAGAGAGAGAGAGAGAGAGAGGGAGAGAGGGAGGGGGAGAAAGAGAGAGAGAGAGAGGGAGGGGGAGAAAGAGAGAGAGAAAGAGTTCGATAAAAACGAGAAAAAAAACTGCTATGCGTTATTAATATCATAAAAGGGTGTCGTTTAATTATAGTCAAAAGTTATTAACGTTCTCTCGAAAAATAAAACGAACATTTTATTCGTCTTTTCATGCGAGTATATCGATGTCCGTTTTACTGCTACGAGCTCGCAAACTAATTATTAAATGTCATTGAAAATGACATCGATATAAACCTGTCCGTTTTTCATTCGCGAAAGAGAACGTGAAACATCACGGGATTTTCGATCGATCAATTTTCTAACTAGCTTGATGGCCAGTAAAGTGTTCCAGATACGCTATCTAATTAAGTTTAATTCGCAAGTCAGTTTTGATTTTATAGCCACTTGATCGTTAAATGATGCTGCTTCGTTGTTGTTTCAGAATTTCTACGAAATCGATCGTTAATATAATATTAAAAAGCATAGAAACGAGAATTGTAATTTTCTATATGGCTATCGAAGCGATTTTTATAGAGAATCTTCTTTTTCCATATCTGGAACTTGAATGATCAGATTAGAAACGTTTGAACGTTCGAACGATCGATATCAAGAGGATCGATACCAAAACACACCTTGCCTGATCGTATCCCATAGAAAACAGGATGTGTCTGCATTTCCTCGTTCAAAGGAGAGATTCTAGAATTCGATTTGAGCTGTGGGAGGTTTAGTTTTGACTTTACGCTCATAATACCGATCCCAAGTGACTAGAACTATTTACGTAAATTCGGATCCGTCCCTTTGAACTTCGATCCAATACAAACGTACGATCTCTCGTTGCTTGGCGAACTTGTAAGAAGGATAAAAGAAAGAGAAAGGATGTAAGAGGGCGATATATATATATATATATATATATATATATATATATATACATACACACGGAGATATACAATCGAAGACCTCGATCTTCGAAACCCAGGGAACATCCACGAAAAGAGACCGACACGGATCGGCGTTAAAACGGTGCGTCATTGGGAACTCTTTTCGCTCGATCGCAATCGTAGCAGGCGAATCGAGTTAAAGAAATTGAAGAGAGGAGCTCTGCGCGGTAGAAAGCAAGCATCCAAGGAAGAGAGAAGCATCGAGCCAAGCAGTCATCCAGCCAGCCAGCCGGATGGCAGCGGCGGTAGTTCGTGAAATCACACGGTACCGATTCTCCCTCCCTACCGACTCTTTTCCTCCCACCTTTGATGCTAACTCCTAGCTCTCTTTCTCCGTTACTCTTTCGGCGTTTCACCCCTCTCCGTATCAGTCGGCGTCAGTACGTTGTAGGTGGACGCGAGTGCGCGCGCGCGCGCACCCCTTATCGAGTTCGAGAGCAAAAGCGACGGCTGGTGGTGGTTGGTATGGAAGTGGAAGTAGGTGTATGGTAGGTACGAGAGGGAAGATACGACGGAAGGGTGGAGAGAGGGTTGCAGGTGGCGGAGTGAGGAGCGAGGAGCGGGGTAAGAGAGTGAGAGAAAGAGAGGCGCTCGTGGAAAACGGAAGATAGGGACGGAATGTGTCCGGGGGTAGGGGTAAATCGGAGTTTGGGGGGTAAAAGAGGGATGGTAGAAGCGAAGCGAGTGCAGCTGCGAGTTCGTCGCCGCAGTGTTTGGCAGTCCTTCGTATGGACATCACGTTCGAGTCGAACGACCGATATAGATCGTATGTAGATCGTTCGAACGCGTATCTGATTATCGAAGAATAATAATAAGAATCGTGGTTCGTAGTTCGTTCAAGTGGATCATTTCGTAGATGTTTTCAGCGGGTATCGTCAAGGCGACGACGTTTCTCCGCTGTTACGTCGTCGTTCCCGTCGTCGTTTTAGTTTTCGTCGTCGTCGTCGTCTTCGCCGGAAACGTCGAGAGAGGATAGAAACGGATGCGCGTCGAGATGTGAAGTCGCCGTCGTTGGAAGCGATGTGGC
The DNA here is from genome assembly GCF_014466175.1 of Vespula pensylvanica. Lineage (NCBI taxonomy): Eukaryota > Metazoa > Arthropoda > Insecta > Hymenoptera > Vespidae > Vespula > Vespula pensylvanica. The sequence goes on from NC_057686.1 coordinate 14,839,987, forward strand.
TTCCATTCATATTGCTCGCCTTGATGGCGAGCGGTTCCGCCTGTCCCGATCTCTGCGTCTGTCAACAAGGTGTCATCGTCGACAGGGATTCGCCGCTCTTCGCGGATGTGACGTGTCGCGGTCGCGTGCCGGAATTATCCGAGGTACCCGATAACACGAGGAGATTGTCCGTGGAGGAAGCGGAGGAACACGAGGTAACAAGTTTCTTGACCGAGCTCGAGGCATCGACCGATCTCGAGTCGAATTCGACGGCCTTGACGGCGAACGAAAGCCGAAGCGCCACTATCGAGACGGCGCTTCCCTATTTGGACGAATTGACGATGACGAACTGTTCGCTGACGTCCTTGAACGTCTCGTGGCACGGTTTCGAACGGTTACGATCGTTGAATCTCTCGTACAACGAGGTACCGCACTTGAGTGACGCGCGAGTGTCGAGCCTCATCGGTTTGACGTGTCTCGATCTGTCGAATAATTTGCTGAAGGACGTGAATGTCGGCGTTTTTAGGACGCTGAGTGAACTGGCGCGCTTGCATCTACGACGCAACGAGATCGCGATGGTGCACGAGGACGCGTTTCGCGGCTTGGATCGTCTCGAGTTTCTTGATTTGTCGGATAATAGGCTGGCAGACCTGCCGGATAGCGCGTTGACGCCTCTTTACTCTCTTCAAAAGTTAGATCTCAGCGGTAACCAGCTTCAAGTGCTCGGTGCGAGATGGTTCGAGAGCCTCGATAAGCTTCGAGAACTCGATGTCTCGAGGAACGGCTTGGCGAAGGCCGCTTCGGGAACTCTTCAACCCTTACCGGGGCTATCGGTTCTGAGATTAGCGGAGAATCCTCTGGAGGAGAAAGACGTTTCTCTGTTACTCGGCACCGGAAGGAGACTTGAAACGGTGGACGCATCGCGTACAGGTCTTGCAAGAGTCCCGGCAGCCCTCACCAGATCCGTTCGAGCGTTACGTCTCGCCGGCAATAAGTTGACCACCATCAGAGGCGGCGATCTCGACAGTTATCCTCTCTTACGAATGTTGGACATTTCCGATAATCGTCTCACCGAGATCGAGGACGATGCTTTAGGACGGTTGGAAGTGCTCGAGGAGCTAGACGTCTCTGGAAATCTTTTGACCAAGACTCCCGGAAGTCTTCCCAGTAGCTTGACCGTTCTGAACCTTCGGCGAAATGGCATAACCATTTTGAAAGCGAACGATTTTCAAGAACTTCGTAATTTGAGATCTCTCATGTTAAACAACAACGATATCGGGCAAATCGAAGTTGGGTCGTTCAGTCAACTACTCGCGCTGAAGGAACTCGATTTGTCCGATAATCCTATCAAAGCGTTAACCGTTAATGCTCTGAGTGGACCGAGTAATCTTGCCAAGCTTCGTATGTCTGGATTAACGTCACTTCAAGAGAAATCCCAACAACAAGGTGACATGGCGTTTCCTGTACAGACACCGGAACGGCTTATTGTTCTCGACGTTCAACGAAGTCCCGTTCTGGCGAGACAGTTATTGACGGACGACGCTGCTCTCTCCGCTTGCAAAAGTCTCCTCGAATTAAACCTTTCCGAGACAAATCTCACGGCCCTTAGATCCGACTTGCCATATTTGCTCCCGCAGCTCCGTGTTTTACGACTCGCTGGAAACGATTGGAGCTGTACCGAGGATCTCTATTGGCTAGGACAATGGTTAAGAGAGCACAAAGAGCAGACGTATAATCTCGAATTCTCTCAATGCGCAGCTCCCGAGGAATTATTGGGAACTCACCTACGCGATCTACCTTCGCCACCCATAACACTTTCCACGATGATATCGACCGTTAGATCGACTCCGTCGACGACACTGCCGAATCTCCTTGAAACTGACCGATCTTTGAACGAAACGCTCGGATCTTTTACTCCTTCCTCTAACGACGTTATCAACGGACTCAGAAATTTCACCAAGTCGACTTCGGAAACGAACGAAGAGTTTGCTAATTATTCGAACTTGGCAAAAACGACGACTCGCGAAGTTTCCAGTTCCATGAGCGAAATGGACGGCATCTCTGTGGAAAATTCAACGATAAGAACGACGAGCATGCCCCGCGTTTACGAGGCACCGACTTCCTTTAGAAACATAACTTCGCCAACGTTGAAAGGAACGGATTTGAAAAGAAAGGAGGCAAACGTTCAAAATTTATGGCGCAAAGGCAAAGGAAAGTTGATGATCGATATGAAAACGGATGACAAGGATGCTGCATCCTCTCCTATCAGCGTCAACGTCTCGGCAAAAGGCAAACCGGAGAAGAGCGAGAAGTTGAAAAAGTTTTTAACGAATGGCGGTGACGAAGAATTGTCTCCTACGTCGAAGACATCAAACTTTTCGAACGAGTTTTCTCTAAATGAGGAAAAGACGACGATGTCGGATAAGTACCTGACGAGAGAGAACAACCTGACGAAAGAAAAATACGTATTGACTAACGGTATCGTATCGAACACGATAGCCGAGGAACTGAACAGCCGTGCAACCGATTCCGGTACTCGACTGTCCGAACAATTATCTGGCGCACATCCCGGAATGTTGGTCCTCGTTGGAGCTGCCCTAGGTGCGGCTGCAGCATTGACTATCATATTGTCCAGACGTGCTACCATACGTCGAAGAGAAAGATACCATCGTCACGAGAACATCGAAGTTCATACGTTAACACCGAGCACGGAACTTTGGTGACCAGAATCGGAGTGCGCCAGGCTCTTTGAAAGAGACAGGCGACTCGAGGAACAACAAGAGAGGATGCGAGAATCGATACTCGAACGATCGAGGAAAGTTATTCTCGCTGAATACCTCAGGAAGATTCTCAAGTAATCTCTTACATGCGCCTCGGTATCGATATCGTGAAACTCAAACGATTTATAAACTTTAGTTTTCGTCGTCTCTCAAAGAACATGGAAACTTGGTGTTTCGCTACTAGCTCCATTTTCAAAAACGTACAAGATCTTCGATCGAACGAACCTAAGACTTATTTGGAGGGACATTTCTTGTTCGATATTTTGCGCTCCCGACGCGATACTGAAAAAGTCGAAATGTTTTACGATGGGCAAGGAAGGATGATATATCAAGGACACGACTTTGAGAGAACGCGCGAAGCGGTATTAACAGTGAAAAGCCTCGACGGTTTCAGGCTTAACTCATCGATACTCGATAATCCTGACACTCGATTGGTAGATACTCGAACGACATAGAAGAACATAGTTCGTACGAGTAACGTATGTCGAAAACAAGTAGAATACAAATTGTCTATGCACGTTTTGCGAAAGAAGTCGTAAAGAAGTGGAAAAGGAAGGAGAGAGAAAAAAAGAGAAAGAGAGAGAGAGAGAGAGAGAGAATAAAAGAGAACGAGCTAGCTACGTATACGGTATGTGCGTGCGCACGCGTGTAAAACAATACACCGACACTTACGTCCTGTCTCGTTTCTCAACGAGAAACTACGATGACGTTCGTGACGGCGCGACGCTGAAAACCGAACGCGTCAAGCGACAGAGAAAGTGACAATAATCATATGACGAAGGGAGTGTGTCGCTCGGGTTACAAGCTCGACTTCCTTTGTGGTGCACCGAGGAAAATGGACTCCTTGTGAGAACGCAAGTGAGTGCAAAAGAGAAAAAAGGGCAGAAAAAAGAAAAAGAAGGCAATAAGGTTCGGAGCGCGAAATAGAGGGTGATAGGCGTGGTAGTTTGAAGATGGACGGTGATGGCGGTCAACAAAAAAGAAAACTACGGTGGCGAAATGTGCTTCGTATAATGGAACGAGGGCGAGTGCTTAGAAAAAGAAAGAGAGAGAAAGAGAGAGAAGGAGAATTGCTCGAAAGAACTTTTATCGAGCGCTGCATGAACGAAGTCGAGAGTGTGCGTATATATGTGTATGTATATGTGTATGAGAGAGAGAAAGAGAGAGAGAGAGAGAGAGAGAAATAGAAAAGAGTTTGCTTGTGTGTTTGGCTATAAATACTTATGTACGAGTGCGAGAGAGCGTGAGAGAGGGAAAGAAAGAGAGAGCGAGAACGAGAGAGAGAGAGAGAAAAAGAGAGAGAGAGAATGAGAGAGCTTAAATACGAAACCATTATCGGCGGTGACAGCATCGAGTGTACTGAAACGTTGCTTCCGAACTTAATTCTGGAGGTTTGGCAAATCGCCAAGATACCTTAACAAACAAACAAACAAACAAACAAACAAACAAACAAACAAACAAACAAATAAACAAACAAGCAAACAAACAAACAAACAAACAAACAAAAAAGAGCAGAAAAAGAGCAGATAAGAAATAACGAAGAGGCTAGACATTATCTTTCTTAAATAACCAGTGTCAAAGTACGACTATGATGATAATAAACGGATGTACAAAGATGCATGTCTATAGCTCATTCTTATTTTTTCTTGGCCCGATTAACGATTTATTATTATATATTCGACGTAATTCGTCCTTTTTTTTATCTTTTTTTCCTTTCGTGCACTTGGAGGGTTAAGTAATTTAAACGAGAAATGATAAATTAATGATCGCTTTCACTCTCTCTTCATATAGATTTATAAATGTTTCTTTTCCAGCTAATTTGATGGATGAAGAATCGATCATCTACAAATTATGTATTACAACGTTACTTAGTAAATTTACTTAACCGTGATTTATTAAGCGATCGAAACGTAAAAGACACAACTATCGATTTATTATGATTCCGTTATTATACTCGCACTATATTCTAGATAGATACATCGGGAATTCTACTTGAAGAAATATTAACAGGTAAGTAATAATTACTTACATCGTACAATTTTATAAATTGGTGATTGTTACTGTCAGAGATATTGATTTGTTGTCTGACATAGGTACTTACATAGACTAATAATACATACGTACTATATGTACATGTTTATTTTTTTTTTATTTTATTTTTCTGTTATCTCTCTTAATTATCGAGTATAGAATATAACTTCCGTTATAACGGAGAGCCATAAATGAGGAACGCTATGGAGAATATTAACGCCTTATCCTACAAATCTGTAACTTTAATTTGGTCGTGTAAAAGGAACGATAAATAACACGATAAAAATAAACTTCTCAACGTCGGTAAGGTATGGGCTTTAAACTTTTTCAACGAAAACAGACTCGTTCTCTGACGACAAAGTTTCGTAGCGTTTTAATCCACAATAATTAACTACCGGTGAGCAATAGCATCGCTACCACGGGAATGAGTTTATCGCAGACTTAGATGCCGACGATATTTCCACGCAGTAAAGTTTTCCAACGTGCACTGGTAAAATATTATTGGATCGAGATGAGAAATGAAACGAACACGAAGAAGGAAGATGAAACGGAATCAGAGATGTCAAAGGAAAAAGATCGACAGCTGATGATGAAATCTCAGTGGTACAGAAGATGAAATCGTATCGTTTCCTTCGGGAAATACAACGCGTTATTATTTTTCGATATATTTCAATCGACAATGATTTTGTGTAAAAAGCATTAGAAATTAAACGTTTGATTAACGACTAAATAATTTCAACGTACTTCCAACGTTTTTTTTTTTCTTTCTTGTTCTTTATGATAAAATTAAAAACTCTTCTCGCATAATATACACGTTTCGTTGAATTCACTGCACCGTATCAAAGAAACGAAATCGAACAACTTTTAATTCATTCTCGATCTTTTTCATTTACAATTGACATTAATTTATTATTAATATCAGTTTACTTGATAGACTTGAAAGATTTCTGACGTACGAATTAACCAAATCGTATCGATATCTTGTAAGTCGAGTACTACTAACAAGTATTAAATCTTTTTTTATTTCGTCTTATTCTTCCCCGATGAGACTTTCCCAAGTTCTTGGATCAACCTCGTAAAATAAGAAAGTTGAGAAGTCAGAACAACTCGCGGATAAAAAGAAAAAAGAGACGTGAGGTATGAGGATCGCATGTACGGCGATTTCGAAAACGATGAGAGAAACCGTTTGTTAAGATCTTGTTTAAATTTCCTATGAAACAACCCTTCGCGAAGGGTGCAACGCGGAAATTTAATCACCGTATAGCAGTTCTCTATCATCTTCTACTCCTACTACCTCTCTCTCTCTCTCTCTCTCTCTCTCTCTCTCTCTCTCT
>NC_057686.1:14846120-14890780 GCF_014466175.1 Vespula pensylvanica
TCTCTCTCTCTCTCTCTCTCTCTCTCTCTCTCTCTCTCTCTCTCTCACTCTTACAACCCCGGGCTATGGAACTGGCAAATTCACTAACATCTTGCCCAAGTTCGTTACCCCTACCTCTCAGAACGTATATTTCGATTTACTCAGATGCTTCTACTATTTCGTAATATCGGCTTCATCGATGAAAAACAGAATCCAGTTTCGAACTCATCTACATAACGATCTAAGAGCAATTAGATACTCACTTCGCACCGCAATATTGAGAAATTCGCGTTATTACTCATGCCAATATGAAATGGGGAAAGGTAAACAAAAAATGTAATATTAATGACGGAGTCTAAGTTATGATCGCAAAAGAAATACATAAATTTCGATGTGTACATAAAACCGTATTTGATGTCAAAGAACATACGATCGTGGTATGTACATATTAATACAAATATAAAATATATCAAACGTTACTTTTTTAAGTTATACTACGGACTTTTTTAGTCTTTCCAAAAAGAGAAAAAACAAAAATAAAATAAAAAAACAAAAAAACAAAAAAAAATGCTACTTATTCGGGCACATTACTTTTACTCTCAAAGTTCCCAGCTCTTTTTCTTCATCAAGCTCTTTTACTGAAAAGAAAGAGAGATCAATATTTGTAACCATTCCGCAACAAAGCTACAAACTCCATTACTAACTCATTAATCTTTTGCAAACTTCACAACTGACTTTAATGGATGCCGGAGAATATGAGTCGAGCTTTGGAAACAAAAAAAAACAAGGGAAAAAGAAAAAAGAAAAGGAAAATACAAAAGGAGGAGGAAAGAGAAAATTCGTTTAGAATAGCCGTACGTTTTACTCTTTTTTCACGAGTCGAAGGGTGTTGGGGAGTTTATACCTTGCGATGACGAAAATTAATTACATGATATCGAAAAAAAAAAAAAAAACGAAGAAAAAAAGAACCGAATTTCACTGTTCGTACATTAGTTACAACATCGATTCTTTTCAAAAGAGTAGAAGATTTAGAACAGAAGAATAAGCTAAGATAGATGTAAAAAGAATTAAATTCTCATAATTTTGAAGATGAAAATTAAACGTACATAGAGATCATACGTACGTAAGAAAACATGTAACGAATCTAAACCGTTCTTTGATAAAATATCCATCTATCGAATAATAGATCAGCTATCGTAAACTCAGTATGGAGGAGTGAGAAAGAGCAGAGCCTCTCGTAGATCCGATCTGTTTCCTGAAAGCACAGGTGTTTGATACTTCAGCAGGACGACGATAGGTAGACAGGAAATGTAAGACTGTGAACACAAGCAAACGGTGGTGTGACATTGATCGGTATGCGGCTCTTCAGGACACTCCATCTCTCTCCTACCTTTAACGGAAACGGGAGGAATTGAGGGAGTGAGTAGAAGAGAGAGAGAGAGGGGGGGGAGAGGAGAAGGAACGCTTACCAAAAGGATCGAGGCAGCAAAGCCAGTCGAAGGTGATCCAGGGGATAGATCGAAGCTATTCGCGTTAGAAAAGGAGAAGATCCTCTTCGTCCTGTCTCTGATCGCCGCAAACCTCCCTTTCCTCTCAACCCCTCCACTTTCTCTCTCTCTCACTCTCTCTCTCTCTCTGGTTCTTTCTCTTTCCTCTCCTCTTCATGCTTCGCCAAGCCACGAAGCTTCTTCGCTTCTCTGCTCTCTCTCTCTCTCTCTCTCTCTCTCTCTCTCTCTCTCTCTCTCTCTCAACGTTTTTTTAGCTTTTTTTTCTTTCTTTTCAGTCCATGCATTCGATGGTCTGGCCACCGACGAAATCTAGAAGCCATCTATCTGCATCACCGTCCAGCGGAAGAATTACAAGAGAGCTAGCTATTCCGAATAGACGATTCTTTAGAAAATCTTTAACTCGGTACGACGTCTACCTTCTTTCTTTTTTTTTTCTTTTTTCTTTTTTCTCTTTTTTCTCTCTACAAGACTGATTATTTTGTAAATATGTTCATGTAGAAGAGTGCATATTTAATGACGTTTTATAACTCACAAATATATCGGTATAGTAGGAAGAGTATATAAGGAGAGAAGGTATTGTACATTATATGTATTTTCTAATGAAATCTTATATTATTATAAGAACGAACGGGGTTATTTTTTACGGAAAATTATTTTCTAAGATAATAAGGAGAGAATGTTAACGATGTTTCAACGTTTCAACGTTCCCGACAAAATTATTTTAAATTCGTTAGAGAAACATTGTAATAAGACAAACGAATTATTAATAAAACAAAATGTTGTTTTATATATAAATTATTAAAAGACAGAAAATAGCAGATTGTATTGCAATATAGAAAATTCTTATGACAAAGTCGTCCATAAGACGATGGAAGTTATAAGATGTAAGAAGAGGCAATGTTTTTCGTGGAAAAATACTTTTGCATGTACCTTGTTCAGAAAGCTCATAAGTATGTGTCTTTGAAATAAAATATGAAAGAGTCGTCGAGCCGAAAAAGGAGAAAAGAACAACCGCAACTCAGATTCTTCAGCTGCTTCTTCAAGAAATTCGCTAAAACGAAGAGACGAAAGTTTGTGTCAGTCTCGACGTTGGTACGTCGGAGCGTAAGATTCTCTTCTAGAAAACCAGTATTGCTTTCAAAGAAACTATGTTTCGAATAACCATCGTAATTTATTTCTCCTACGTACACGTATCCGTGTGTATATGTAGGTGTATCTATATAAAATTAATATCGAACGTCGATACGATGATGTCAAAGAAAAATGCATACAGTAAATCAAAGAAATGTTCGGACATTTTTTTCAAATTGAATTACTTCAAGATCAAATAAAGAATTCTGATATTTTCGCTACGGTATTGAAACATTAATATAATGTAGATTTTATACGAGAGATTTATTTGAAAAAAATATTATGTAATTAATCTCGTTAACGTGGTAATTTGATAATACTCTAAATTGGTGATATGAACAATTTTTGTTCCGATAGAAATAAAAATTATGAAAAGTAATGTAAATTTTTGTAATGTTATTTTTTGTAACTTTCTTCGAATAAACATAATGTGGATTTTGTACATACATCCGAATATTTCTGTGATATATATATATATATATATATATATATATATATATATTTCTATAGTTTATACCGCATTTTGCAAGAGAAAGAGCTTTTCTTCCTACCGTATCAAGAAATAATTGACTGCGTTAACTGATTGCTACTGCGGAGTAGCTGAAGCTGCTAATTGGTATCATTATTTATGTGAAAATAACCCCTGAACTGTCACGCTTTGAATGACGACAAGGGGGATGATAACGAACGCATCAATTATGTAGGTGGGCGTTTAGGCATATACTTGGGCGTGCTAATGCTGCTGTTCGGCCGCTGGTTAATTGAAATTGATCGCCATGAAAATGTCTCGAGTCGTTTTTGCAAAAAAAAGTCAGTCCTATCCTGTAATTATTTTTTTTTTCTTCATTCTTCAATCAATGCCGACTTAATGGCACAACGTGTCTTTTAAAAAATGTTCTCATTAAACGTTAATATTTACCTTAATATTTTAATAAACTGAATATAACTATGTACGAGAAAGTACTGTTAAAAAAAATTAGTTGGAATCGTAAACTTACAAGATATATAATTAGTCATTTGTACAATCACAACACGATATTCGGTATGACTTGGAGAGTGGATTAAGGTTTGACAAATCAAATTTACAAGTAGGATATTGGGTTTCTTTTGAAAATGTAACTTGGCACTAACGAGATGCATGTCTCTAATGATACATCAATTTACTCGTTCTGTTACCAAGAATTTTCATCTCTCAAGCTGATTACTCAAGCAAGTTAATCAAGGATAGCGAGACTCAAGAGACTTGGGACTAAGTATATGTTGACTTATTACTGAGCGAATTATAAACGGAAACGTTTACCAGGCAAAACTCTCGATCATTGATAATTAAAGATCTATGCACCTATGTTTCCCTTCTAAATATCATTTTTAATCTATAATTCACTTTAACAATCAATACTTTGCCAATTCTACGTTTCTTTTTTATCATTCATATACCGTATCGTTCTATAGAAATCGTTTAATGGATAATCGACGATACTTAAAAAAAAAAAAAAAAAAGAAAAAACCAGGAATGAGAGACATGAGAAAGAGAGATAGATAGACGATAAGAGAGAAGGAAGGGAAAGAGAGAACACAATAATGATCATTCCACAAATTCTACACATACCGTGGAGATTGAAACGGTAACCATACTCTCAACTCTGATTCTGTACACTTTGAATTTATTATTGCATACACAATTGTTTTGCTACATGAAACATACCGTTGCTATAATTGTTCGAATGCATTGAATTCTTTCTACCTTTTGATTATGCTTTATAGTTTAACGATTGCAAATATGTATTCTACATATTAGGAAAACGATAAATTGATTTAATCTTGCAAAATAAAGAAGTTAATTATCGAGAAAAAATTGATCTTTAAAAAATTCAAGGTATGCTAATTTTACAATCAGATGAATTTCATTTATTGAACTTGACAGCCTTTAATATTAATTCGGTTTGCTTTTGATTTATAAAGTGATGTATCGAAGTCTAGATCGTAAATATTCTCTCGAGATTTCGACCTCGAACTTCGGTAATCTTGAAATATACGACGTAACAAATCGATTGGTCATGAGTATTTTTGGCGACTTGCCTAAATTTAGCGAAGTGAAAAAGTTACCTTTCGTTAAAAAAATCAAAGGATGTGAAATGATTAGAAGACTACAAAAAGTTAACGGGAAGATCAATATATCGAATTTAATTTATTACGATCGAACTCGTTTAATTTCTTTCCTAATTTTTTATATTCGATAAAATCTATTTACCTATATATGTGTAAATAATAAATTTACCTATATATGCGATTAAAATCTATATACCTATATATGTGTACAAGTATTTAAAAATTTGATGTATTTATAACAACGTTTATAAAAAATTTATGATATAAAAAAATCTTTTCTAAAAAAGAAAAAAGAAAAGAAAAAGTTCTAATATCGTTTTCAGATTAAAAATAATACTTAAAAAATATCATTATAATACTTATCATTAAAGATCATTAAATTTTACATTAAAAATTTAACTTTGATAGTTTTACTAATGATTAAGAAATATGCATTAAATTAATGATCTCAGAGCAGACCTCAGAATATAATTAATGAATAAAAAAAATCATAAATAATAGTTAGAACGTAATGAATATATGAATCGGTATCTTTGTATCGAGATATAATATTGTAACGATTTTGTAAATATACATAAATAATGTTTTCGAATCGTATTCCTTTGTACGTTGGTTGTTCGAAAGATCTAAGAGATTTAAGTTATTAACGTAACGGACAATGAACCCCCATATAGTCTCAAGGGAACCGTGAAATATTCGTGGGTTTATCGTTTGAGAACGAAGCAAATATTAACGCAGCTTATTATTCCAAGCTAAAGAATTCACCCCTTATTTGCTACCCACTTTGTACTCCAGACCGTCGAAGAGTAAAAGTGAATGAGAATAAGATAAAAGCTAATGCAAGAAACAATGTGGTAAATTCCGCCAATCATGATCCTTTAACAAGTTAGACGCTGATGTATAGCGACTAATTAGCTACCCGTCATTGTCTCTAATAAAGTATAACTCTATCTTTTCTCATTAATTTAATGAATTTATAAGATCCAACGAGTTGTCCATTTTAACTTTTAAACGAAGTTCGTACGTTGATATCGATAAATGTGTTAGATAATTAACACCAAAGTTAGTTAAAAAAAATTATATTCGCACAATGAGAATTAAAGAATTGTTTGCTCGACGCGTGTACTATTCGGTACTGTAATTAACCACGTAATTACGCACGGAGAAGTTGACATTGCAAAATGATCGTAACTCCGGCTCCATGTTGACAAATGACCGTAGTTTATTAAGTACGTAGAGAATATAAAGTTGGTCGCTGAGAAAGGTACATATTATTGTTATTACGGAAATACATAAGGTAGTATTGGACTATGCGAATTAAGTTGCAAAGTCTCTTGTTTCGTCCACGTATGTAGATATATACGTATGTATGTACGCATGTATTTACGTATGTATATACATAGTATAGATGTATATAGGAGGTCTGTAGTACGTTCGATTTCACTCGTAGAACTAGCATATATTCTCCGAGAATCGCATGAAAATTCAGCTGCTTTGCAAACGCATTAGAGGTAATACCCGTAAATAGACATGAACGAACAAAAGCGGAAACTATTATTTCGATTAAAATGGAGAAATAGGAAGATTTATAGATAAACGTTTAATTCGAGTATCTAACATTCAGATTATTATTAATATACGATCTCTATTTTTTGTTTTTTCATTTATAACTTCCGATCGTATAAATGGATATATATATTGATAATTAGCCTATCGTATTAATCTTGAACAAGATTAAATCGTAAAATTCGACGTAACGAGGAAAACCGTTTAAAATTAATTAACTTCGTGACATGTTCTAATCGCCGTCTGTCAGCGTCGTTGCCTTTAATTAGACAGCGAGTCACGGTAAAGTTTCGCAAAGACATCGACGCAGCTTCTCCCCGTGGCTCGTAAAACAAACGTCGTATATGACAGAACGGAGGCTGGATCGGCTAAACGACAATTTAACGATAGGACGTACAAGTCGGTTAACCGTAATTGAGCTCCCTTGGTTTCAATAACTTCGCGCTACAAACAAGCCGTAAAGTTTAGAAGTATGGAATGTTGAAACAAAGCAAACTTTATGCGACTACCGAGAACCAAAAATCGCTAAATCGTCAGAATCGTAAAGAGAATTTTTAACGATCGCTGCTCCGTGTTATTTGAATTATTGCGACAATCCATTGTTGAGATGCAACTGTTATAAAGTTATATTAAAAATTATACGATCGAAAGAATACTAGCAAATGTGTGAAAGCTATACGTGTGTTTGATATAAAACATCTTGTTGTAATTAATTCGATAATTTCGATAATAACGAAATCATTAGGATATATAAACAGATTTTTGGAAAATAGTATAGAAAGGAAGTATCATACAATTACTAAATAACTGATAAAATATTTTCTCGATAAATCAATAGATACAAATCAAAGAAATAGACACGATCAAAGATATTACCAGAGTCTTTAACATTTTCCTTGGAAACTATGAGTTGCAGTTGACGAGAGATTCGAACTTTCGTCATCGCGAAACGGTCGAGTGAAGTTATCGATCCCTTTTAATTCGCTCGGCGAATGCGGAAAATGAAACGTCTGAAAGCGGAAGGACTTGGGCTAAATGAAATTTTCGTTGGCGCGCCACGCCGCATGACACGTCACTAGAGAGTGAAAGAGAAACAGAGAAAATGAGATAGAGGGAGAGAGAGAGGGAGAGAGAGAGAGAGAGAGAGAGAGAGGAATAGAGAGTCGACTTTTCGAAGAACTATACGAAGTCGCGGGTAAAAGGGAGAAGAGAGAAAATACTCGCACGATGCGCGCGAGTTTAATCGACGTCGCTCTACCGCGCGTATACATCTACACAAACCTACACACGCACACACTTGCAGTAGATTATTAATAAATCTTTCGCACCATTTAGAGCGGAGCGAAACAAGCGAGAAACAAAAAGACAATGACATCGAATAGAAGGCACAAAAGCATTCCCTTTTCCCTCTTCTCTACGGTAGTCTCGCGATCGTTGCCATCTCTACCCTCCGTGTCGGCTTCGTTACCGTCAGAATTTCGATATGGAATAGGTAGACGTCGGGGAGGAAAGAGTGAAAAAGATATCTGATAGAAATTAATCGGTCATTTCCCCAGAGAATTCTTCTATCGTTGAAAACAGTCGGAATTGGGAATTTAAATCCGTTGCCGATATTTACAGCGATACGAAGAGAGAAGTATATCGTTAAAAAATTAACAGGTTACTAAGGTAAGTGTTATGGATTTTTTTTTCTTTTTCGTATTATAGCGAAACGAGATGGAAAGTAGAAAAAGAAAATGTATAGGTACGTTATTGAGAAGAGAGGAGGAAAAAAGAAATAGTCATAGGAGGGAGTTTTCTTAGGATCCGACAACTCTTATCTTTTTATTTTGCCTGGACGATGTCAAAGGGAGCTAGCCCGTGAACGTTTTACTTTGGAGGGAAAAGAAAGTTAACGGATATCGTTTATTGCATCGCCGTACCTATGGCTCGTATGGAATAAGATTGTGCCGTAATATTTTCTACCACGAACTTATGTCCCTTATATAACATCGATTTTTCACTTTCTTTGTGGAGTGATCATTTCACAATAATGAAAAATCTTTACTCTTAACTTATTACTCTCTCTCTCTCTCTCTCTTTTTCTCTGTCATAGTTTATGGTTGTTTATGCGTAAGCGAGATCTTTGAAGAGAAGAAATTCTACGGTTGAAAGTCATTATCGGACGAGCACATCATTAAACTTTAAAGTCAGTAGACACTTTTTGCCCCTACACAACGAACGATAAATACCCGTAGGAATTATGAATTACGAGATTCTGACTTGCTTTTCGAACTTTCTTAAAGAAGCGTTAACGCGAGTCGACGGACCTTCATCCAAGACTTCATAACTTCCTCGTGTTTCTCATTTTAAGCTATCCTCCTTCGGAAACTTGGTCTTTACGATGTTTCCGAACAGAGAATCGGATTAAAGTAGAAAAAAAGGAAAGAAAGAAAGAGAAAGAAAAGGAAAAAAGGAAAAAAGAAAGTAGGAAGAAAGAAAGAAAGAAAGAAAGAAAGAAAGAAAGAAAGAAAGAAGGAAGGAAAGAAAGAAGAAAAACGTTTCAACAGCCTCGTGATTTCTATCGGCAACTATCCAAGGTTCAGTTTGGTATACAAAAGGTTGGATGGTTGGATAAACCGATCGAATCATATTAGGCTTTTGACAGACAAAATTAATTTATCCTTTTTATCGAATCTTATAAAGTACCTTTTGAATTCTTTCAAGCAGTCATTTCGTGGTTGAAATTGCGTGACAGTCGCAATTACTTTTGTAATTTCTTTTACAATACGATTTCTTCGATCTTTTCTATGATCCAATAATTGAATCGAATCTTTTTTCCTTCATATATATAAATATATATGTGTGTATATCTTTTGCTCGTTTTTCGTTAGACACAGAACTATTCCCACTTTGGTTCGGTGGCTCACAGAGAATTTCTTTCAATCGAATCATTACTATTTCAAAGGAAATCTTCTCTCCCATTTTTCTTTTTTTTTTTTTTTTTACTTTTCTCCTTACGACTTATGCTTATTGAAAATATCTCTCGAAAGTATACGAAACTCTATTTCAATGTTCTTTCTCTTTTTCTCTGTCCATTCTTTATGTCTCTCTCTCTCTCTCTCTCTCTCTTTCTCTCTCTTCCGTCGAAATAATTTAAACGAAAGAAAAAAAGAAAGAAAAATAAAAAAAAAAATAAAAAGAATCACCCCTCTCGAACGATAAAAACAAAACGTAAGACGCCGGCATTAAATAACTTAATCTGCGTGCTCCCACGTATTCGATAAATCTACGAGAATATTCCTTTATCATGTCGACTCACGCTGTTTGTCGCAAACACCTATACGGAAGCTGGACAACATCAAAGGTAGGAGAGATAATTGGTTCAGGCGATACAAGGAGGTTATACGTAGGGTGTTGCGAAGCTGACTGGAAGCAGGGAAAGAGGGAGAGGAGGAAGGGAGAGACGAAGATTGCCAGGATTACGCAGGTGCTTGCAACAAACGCAATCACGATGGAGAAATTTCAGAGAGCTGGCTATGTCGACGTGTCCATACATACGTAAGAACGAACTAGTATGCGAATATGCATTGGCCAAGTATGTGCCTGCATGCGTGTAAGTGCATGCTTGCGCTTATAGAGGGCATACATAGATTCCGATGCTTCCAAGATCCACCTTGAAGTTAAATAAGCGCCGAAGTAATTACAGCGAATGAACGATGATGTCGGAATCAGTAATTCAATTTCTTCGATCGATCGAGTGCCGCTTTTAAACTTAATTGGATGAAGCCGTTTCAAACAGGCATGCGATCTGAAGAATGTCAGAAGCTCAGGATGCGAGAAGCATCGAAAGATCTGGCTAAGGTCCGACGAGTTTCCCTTAAGGTTTATTAACAACGTAATTATAACCCTCCATCGAAGAACCTCACTTTCTCTTCTACCTCCTCTTCTTTCTCTTCTTCTATTTCATTCTCCTCAACTTCCTCTCTTCTATAAGTACTTCTTCCCCTTCGTTCTTCCATCTTCCTTTCAAACACTCATCGTTCGGGAGAAACCAAGAGAGAATATTTCTGAAGCGTATTTATTTCAAGGAAAACAGATTTCTTTGTACTAACTTTCCAATTTTAACCAGTTTGCGTTTCTTAATCGGTTTCCTTATCAATGATTAATAACAGCTGAAGCTTCTACTTCAATGAGACTTGTTAAAGGAAAGAACGAACGAGCGAACGAACGAAGAAAGAAGGGACGAGTTTTCAATTGGACGGACCTCATTAACTTCCCAAAATTATGCTTCCCTTAGAACGTTCGTTAAAGCGTTAGAAATGGGAATTTGCAAAAGGATATTCAATTATAATATTATATGTATACATACATAGGTGTATATATATATATCTACACACGTACGCACACAAAGAGACGTGTCTTGCAAAAAGGTAACATTAATTTTTAATTCACCACGAAGTATTACTTCGTCGACATGCTCGTTCAAAAACGACGGTGGATGATAGGGAATGAAGAGAACTCTGATCAATTAAGTATATGTGCCGTTCATTATTCGACGAAGGGTACAAGAGAATCTTCGTTTAACGTTCACATTTATTCACCTATGATACACTTGCCGTGACGTTGAAAAAGGAAATTGATTCGTTTGAAATGAAATTACTACGTCGAATGTGATCGTTCCTTTCATCGTCATCGTTGTAGTCGTCATCGCCATAGATCGTGACTATACGGATGATCGAGAAAATAGAAAAGAGAAGGAAAACTACGGTCCACCCTTCCTGCGAGATTTCAGAAATATTATCAACGTTGGAGCAGGTCTCTCCGCGCCTGAGAACTCGATTATATCCCCGGGATTCGCGTTAGCAATGAGGGGTTAGATCGTCGGCAGTGAAAGTGCAGAGCTGTCGCGAAATAGGGTGGATTTACTTCGGGGTGAAAGAGAGACGCATAGAGGGGCAAGAAGTGAGCTTGTGTGCGTGCGTGTGTGTGTGTGTGTATGTAGAGATGAGCGAGGTAGAGAAGAGAGAAGGAGACAGCGTGTCTCGAGTAAAAGTATGAAATTATTATGCTCGGTATTTCTTCGACACAAAAAAGGACAAGCCCTCTTCTCTTCCAACTAAGACGGATTATCTAGCCAAATCTAACCCAAAATGACCCTTTCCCTTTTTTCTCTAGTCTCGGTTTTCTTCGTCCGTTTCATCTCGGTACGATCCTCGACTCCTCACAGACTCTCTAAGTCGCTCGTTCAATCTCGACGTCCTCGTCTCTGCTCATCCTTGCTATTTTCTTTTCGAGAGGGATCCAAAAAGAAAGGGAGGAAGAAAGGAAAAGAGCAAAAAAGAAAAGAGAGACCGCAATAACATTTTTTTTACAAGCTAACCCCCGGCTTCCTCTTTTCTTTTAATTTACATACAATTTCAGTGAAAGCAGTGGAGGAAATGACTCGTCGTTCCTCGAACGACTTCGTTAGGATCCGTTCTCTGTAATCGATGATCCCGATAAGCCATGACATTAAAGAAAAGAAACTCCAACTTAACCTTCACCGGTTTGCTTTCATCCGGAAAAGGGACCAGGGAAATTATGTTAATGGCGTCAGAGAAGACATATTCAGCTACTCGATAGATAGAACTTCGACCGGTACGGAAGCGTGATAAATTTTCTACTACCTCGAAAGCACATATACCTACGAAACACAAGTACTATGTACTTTCCGTAGATGGTACGAGAGAAATGCCGTGGGAGAAACAGTACGCGTTACTATTAATATAGTAGTTACTACCGGTAGCTGTCTCGCTTTGAAACTTTTATTACACCACTCTCTGTATCCTTTCATTTTAGCTTATACTCTCTCGTCGTTTTTTCCTAAAGTTCCTTTTAAACTTAAAACGTGTAGATGATGTCGTATTACGCGCGTACTATATGCCTATATGCAGGATATTTCATCTGTAACTGTAATAGTTACTTTCGATGATAGGATAAAACAAATTGTATAATCCGAGGAAACAAGATATTTTAATTATCAAAAAATTGTTATCATCTCTTTTGCAATATCCAGCTCATAGATATTCTTTTTTTTTTAAAGTAAATCAATCGATATATTTTGATACGGAAATTGCATAGTGCATACAACGTGAGATAAAAAAGAAAGAAAGAAGAAAGTAAACAAAGAAAAACTAGAAGCGGGATCTCTACTTATTGATAAGACATCATTGATTTTCTGTCACATCGGGCGTATCAATGATCGTCGACGTAACAAGCTGACTCTGAAGCTTTTAGGCTTTCAAAAAATCCCGTTCCTTTCTGCCTGTAAAACCGAATCGAAAAAGGGAAGAAACGTCGGTATCATTTCTACTCACTTTTGCACTCGTGCGATCAAACCTTTGTTGAGTTGAGTTGAAAATTTGTTTCACCAAAATTAAAAAAAAAAAAAAGACAGAAAGAAGAAAGAAAAAAGGAAGGAAAACGAACTAATATTTAAGGAAAACATTGCAAACATTGTTGAGGTAATTTTTTTCTTCCCACGAATAATGTAATTTCAATAACGTTGAACTTCGGAGATGTAGTACCTAAATGTTTTCTATGCTTAAAATAAACTATGTATTTCGAACAGTGAAAATATACGATGAAGAATTCAGGCTAGCAGATTTCTTACTTTATGGATCAGACCAAGTACTTTCCTGAAATTTATTCGACGCAGTAAAACCACCCCAGCCTTTCGATACAGCCTCGCCGCGTTATGGCAAGTATCCAGGATCGGAAAGTCGTTATTCCGCCTATAAATTAACATCGGCGGTCACTTACATGGGAGAGCAGCATTATAGCCCTCGGAAGAGTCAAATTCTTTGGCAAATATTGGCGAAGATACGGAGTTTAAAACGACGTGTACCTCTCGTAGATCGTTTCGTGCGTTAGGCGAGCACGAATCTCAAAATGAGAGAAATGTGTCTTGTCATACTCGAGAAATATTGTCTAACATGAAATTATATTTCGAACAATTAAGTATTATGTGATATATCATTTAATCCGCAATGAACAGACAAATTGAGATAAGGACTTTGGGAAATATTAAGAAAAGGGATTAAAATTAATTAACGAGAGTTAGCTTGAATACAAACGAAAAAGAGAGAGAAAAGGTAAGAGAGAGAGAGAGAGAGAGAGAGAGAGAGAGAGAGAGAGAGAGAGAGAGAGAGAGAGAGAGACAAATAGTGAAACAAAATCAGACAAACGGAAAAGAAAACGTGAAAGAAGGATTGAGGTTAAGAGCGAATAAAGATAGAAGAAAGGAAGAAATGAAGAAAAAAATAAAAATAAAAAAGATCTCGCTGTAGTTAAAACAAACTGACGTTTCAGCTCGAATGTAGGTCAGCGTTGGAGCGTTGGGTAAAGTATTATAAAGTCGAAGAAGAAGAAGAAAAAAAAAATAGGACAAAACATATTGCCGCTCATAAATACGATGCAATTTGGGTTAACAATAAGTATAGAAGCGCGACAAGCAATTCGAGAAAAGATCGATGATAGGATATTTGAGACTATGTCGAATTACGAAAGAAATAATTGGGAAAATAAATAAATATCCTCTTAATTAACGTTAGGTAATTGGAGGCCACAGTAATTTACTATCTTGATAAGACGAAAAAAAAAAGAAAAAGTAGAAGCAGCTGACGGAATAAAGAGGTTCTCTCGATTCGTGGCACGATTTCGATCCAATAGAGGTCGTCGGTTCCAATAGAGAGGAACGTATTCGCAAACGCTCGAGACGAAAAGTAATTTTTTTGAGGATCGAATGACGTTCCGGTAGTACGTCATTAACCGTGGAAATGTCGTTTGAGAGGAACGTTAACGTTGTCCGTGCTCGGAAAGGCATGCATTATCTCTCTGAAACGTAATTTCGTTTTCGGTATAGATCGCCGAGGACACGGCCACATCGTGTCACACTTGCACACCTATCTACCCTTACACTTTGCTTTTATTAAGAGACGCGCTGGATCGTGATAAAAAAGAAAAAAGGAAAAAAAAAGAGAAAAAGGAGAAAAAAAGAAAGAAGAGCTATTTCGTTCTCATATCAAGAGAAGTTGATCTTCCCTCTTCTTCCTCGTCTTTCTCTCTCTCTCTCTCTTTCTCTCTATTTTCATTTACTCCTTTTTTTTATTCCCATTTCTTTCCCCTTCGGCTAGTCTCGCCATACTCCAAATATGCATTTAAATTTATCTCACGTCGTTTCGTGAGAACCTAATTGTGTCGTCGAGAAGTCATTAAGGCTTGCTTGTCGCTGCTACTTCCTTTGACTCCGATACGATGTAATACTAACATTCTACTCTCGCGAGTTCATTCAAAGCGTAGAAGATACCTTGATACAATACGTTAGTTTCTCTACTTCGAGTCAGATATGTATGGTTTATATGTTATTGATCAAACGAATCGATCGTACGAAGTATCTTACGAAATTTTCTTTTTTTTCTCCTTCGTTCTTTTTTCCCCCAGATAATTTAATTGCTAAGTCTAAAGATTTTTTAAGCTTACATTTGAGCAAAACGTTTGGATAATTATTCAAGTTAGCCCTCCCTCAGAAGAAAATCCATTTTTCCTGGAAAACGACATCTCCCATGCAAATCCATTCCGTCTGAAGAGATGCATCAAATTCCCTTTATCTTTCGATCTAGATAATGCACAAACGATAAGAGCCGTTCGTTCGCATCCCCTTATCCGGTCCGATCATTCGAGATTCTCAAGGAGATCAAAAAAGGAAAGGAAAAAAGAAATAAAACAGAAAAAAAAGAAAAAGAAGATAGAAAGCAACATTTCCCAAGGAAAAATCTCGATATACATGTAACGTTTCCATGGACGATTTTGTAACAAGACAATGTAATCAAATTCCTTAGCGTATTTTATAGTTAACCAGCCGTTAGAAGGATCGATTTAATTTGCATGAATATAGCCGTGCAAAGCGTAGCTGCTAATGACTACTACGATAAAACAAGTTTCTTCTAGAGGCCATAAAAACGTTAATTGGTTATAGAGTCATCGAGTTTCACGGAGCCGAACTTTTACCTTTTTTCTTCTTTTTCTATCATCTCTATTTCATTGTAATCACGCGGTAAACATAATAAAAGGAGTCTACGGTTTTATTATCAAAGTAAAACATCTGGAAAAACTATTTTTGAAACGTTAGTATGCAAATAAGTATTAATACAGGAAAGACCAAATGAAATAAAGTCAACCAATTTAATGACAATTTGCAATATTAAATCTCGACTTTCCGATTTCATAAAGGATAAAATGTAGATCCATAGTCGTTGGAAAAGCAATATCGTAGAAGATCGGTATAACGTCATAAATGCATCTATATGTAAAATAATAAAAGAGAATATTTCGAAATGACGTAACCGAGAAAGAAAAATCCAATGAAAGAATTTTTTTATCCGCGAGGAGCTTTAAAAAGAAACCAAAAAGAAAAAAGATTGCAATGAGAACGGAACGATGGTTGGTCGGCTTAAATTTCGTTACGATCAAATAACCTCGGTGAAAACCGGAAAACCGTTATTAAACTTGAAGAAGGACTTCCGGCCGATGTAGTCGTGTACGTTCACACTTACACGTACTCGAGAAAGCTCCGATTATATTTCGAATGTAGCACAAATCGGATTAACTTGCATTTGTGTAAGGTCTTGAAGAACAAAGACCATCCCCCAAAGGCAAAGCTCCACTCTCTTTTCCTCCCTCTCCCTCTCTCCCTCTCGCTTTCTCTTTTGCGAGTTAAATGCAGCGAAACGCATCGTCCGATCCGACGTCTTTTGCACGTACGCGTGTGTGCGTGTACACACACGCGTGCACAGACAAACGAAAGAGATAAGGAAGCTTACGAGAGCTCCTTCTTTCTCATTAACAAAAAACTAGACACGAAAAGAGATATATTTTCATGAAATATTTCTATTAGCTCTTTATAATTTTTCTTTTTCTTTTTTCTCTCTTCTTTCCCCTCCTTCGAATAATTCACAAACGATTTCACATTACAATAATTCATTAAACGATATTATAAACCTCTTTCTATTAAATTAACTATTATTGAAATATACATTTACTAACCTGCGAGAATGAAATAATTTATAACGCTAGAGGGTAAATTTAGAACATCGTACTAAAGTCATTCGGTCGTTTGAAATTGGAATATTTCTCTAATCCGGGTTAAAGTAAAATCGTAGCGGTATTCTCTACTCGTGTTACCCTCATTGAAGTATGCCAAGTAAAATCATTTCGACGAATTCACTGGGTTCCCAACAAAACAAGGATTTTGGAAAATCCATCCTTGTGCCATGGAATTGTTTGAATGAGGGACGCGAGGGCTTTTGAAAATCCTCGAAATTCAGAAAATGATGGCAATTATAAGGGGGAAATAATACTTTAACGACGTTATAATCGCACGGAACAAGAAACAGAAGTGAAAAGGGTTAAAAGGTAACGTTAAAGAAAGAAGGAGAAAGTGAAAAGAGGAGATGAGAAACGTAGACAAGATCGAAGGAAATAGAAAGAGAGACAGGTGGAAAAGGAAGCGCTTATCAACGAGAGAGACAGAGAAAGGGAAGAATAGAGAAAGAGAAAGGAAGAGAGACAAGGATAGAGAATCGAGTAGCATACACGAAGAATCTAATAAGAGAAAGAAAGATCTTGAGAGAAAGATGAGCGAGACCTTTTGGAATGGAGACAGAATGAAATGGTTCCGAATGGGAAAATCGAAAGAGAGAAAGAGACAAAAGCAGATATACATAGAAGGAAGGAAAGAGAAGGGACGCTAAAACTAGGCGGACGAAGATAGAACGCACACAGAACAAAGTACAAAGAGGGAGAGAGACAGAAAGGGAAAGAGAGAGGGAAAGAGAAAGATAGATAGGGAAAGGGAGAAAAGCAAGGTTGAAACGCAGTCGGTAGAGATAGGAGAAAACGACGGCACGGATACAATATAAATGATCCCGTCTACGTTTCCGGCACCTCGTACCCAACCCCGTATCAACCCTGTACCAACCTCCATTTACATATCTGTATTATTCAAGCGCGACTGTTATTCAATTTCTACGCAAGTCGCAAATGCATTATTATTTTACCGAACCCGCGTGCATCCATGAACAGAGACGCAAAGCAGACGTGCAAGTTTACAAAAAAACAAAAAAGAAAAAGAAAAAGAAAAAAATGAAAGAGAGAGAGAGAGAGAGAGAGAAAGGAGACTGCTCGGGCAAGAAGCTTTTGCGTTTTCTCTTCTGTCGAAAAGGAAGAGAAATAAAAAGGGTTGTGAGAGAACGTGCACCGTTGAAAAGCTTCGCGCTTGACCTTGAGCTTTTTTCTTTCTCTTCCTCTTCTTCTTCTTCTTTCCTTTTAATCTTACGGGCACAGAAGACCGCGTTTTCATTATTATAATTCTTTTTTTCTCGAGCGCGCTTTGTTTATATATTTTTTAGAAAACATACTACGCTCGTAATAATAATCGTGATCGCTCGAGTCGAAGCAATATACAAATGCCTATGACGTTCGTATCGCAGTGACATTTGTAAGATAAAAGTTGACTCGTTTGAAATAATGCAACGTTTTCACTGATTTCAAATAAAAACAAATAATCGAAACAATCCGATTCAGTAATCAAAATGTGAAAGAATGACAAACCAACGAAAAATAAATATCGTAGGGACAAATATTTCCGACGAGAGCGTAATCGAATGAAAAATCAATAAACCTGAAAAAAGGAAAAAAAGGAAAAATTGAAACATTACGTACGTCGATCATAACATCAACCGATTCGAAATTTGCTATTTTTCAGTGCACAGATTCATTTTCATGAAATTTAAACTTCGATAAGTTAATAAACCGCTGACAAGGGAAAACCGTCAGGGAAAGTTATAGATACAGTGAGACCTGGGCAAGCACTCAAAGAGTCCTGCGTACCATTTGTATACCTTATAACGAGTTCTGATAGCACCAGTAAGAGTGTGTACTTGAACTCGCTGAATGTCTCTCTTTTAAATGGTCGACTCTCACTTCTCCAGTTTATTCGCTTGGAAAGAGAACGAAGGGCTCTCTCTTTTTCTTTGTATGCGTGTGTATGTGTGTGTGTGTGCGCGTGCGAATGCGCAAGAGACGAGAATTTTACGTGGAAATGAGAAACGAAGAGAAAGAGAGAGAGAGAAAGAAACAAGAAAGGAAGGGAAGAAGATTCGACGTGCGGCGAGACAGCGAAAGGGATAAACTGTGAAAAGGAAAGAAAACTAAGAGGGAGAAGAAGAGAGATAGTCGAAAGGTCCTTTGCACGTTAATGGTTACTCATCGTTACTGAAAGAGCCATCGTATCGTTGCTGAGACGCGAGGGAGGAAAAGAAGAGGTTGGAAAAGAGGAAGGCTAATGTTCGGCTTTTCTACTCGATACTTGAACAACGATAAATATCTTGTGAAGGGCTCTTTAAAAGTCATGCTTTTCTGCCTACTGCGAAGGAAATACCCTAAATTTTGTGATATCTTTAAAAGCAGGTACCTACAACCACTACCACGTCTTTATCGAGGCCTTAACTCTCTTCTTACATAATACGGAACTCTTTCTATAGGGGTGTCGAATTCTCTCCTATATTTTCGCTTGAAATTTTCTTATTTTTCTCTTTGAATAAAATAAAAGGAGAAACGAAAAAAGAAAAAAGATATATATATATATATATATATATGCGGGTGTGTGTGTATGTGTGTGAAAGAAGAAACCAATTTTGATCGCCAGAGAAAAAAAATAACTATCCAAATGAAATCGAGCGCACGAGCTCGATTTGATTTTCGTTCGAGTTCGAAACGAGCGACGATCGTCGAGGATATAATCAAAGGAGATAGAAACGGGGAAATAAACGGGGGGAGGGCAAGGAGAGTGAGGAGAAGTTCTGGAATCAGAAGGCTGCGATCGTGACAAAACGGTTAGGATTCGCGAGATCCTTCGAACGTCCATATTTTAGCGGCGAAGCTTCGTGGATATCGAAGGCGGAGGGTTGCTTGGTGCTTCGGTGGCAGAACGTCGAATTGGTTTGTCCTGGAATCGTAGGAAAGCCATAGCGAGTCGCAATTTGATGGAAGGAAAGCGAACGTGCCGGCGATTCCGGCTAAATTGGCGCGTCGGGTTCGGATAAACTTCCTGGCCGGTGCTCGAAGAAGAAGGACGAAGATGGAGATAGATAATAAAGGCAGAGAATGAGAGAAAGGGTAGATCAGAGAAAAGGAAAGGTATAAACGTAGAAAGCAAACATATGGTCGTGATCGTTCGAGCAAACGTTGGATGTAAATTCCACCATTGCTACGCTTCAAGGATCTGGAGACAGAACTGTTCGATCCGATCATTGTTCCTTCCATCGTCGCACCGTATAGAACAAACAAAACAGAAAACTTTCTGCGATGGAAGAAAAAAGATTGCTCGAACGAATATCAACGTAGTTGCTACTTGTTTTCTCACGAGTTTAAAAGGATACACTTAAGTGACGTAAAAGCATGGCAACGAAAGGTCGAGTTATAAACGTGAGTGGTGAACGTGATTGTTTCGTTATGGCGCTTGAAAAAGCAAGCGTAAAATCGTGACGGGAAATTCACGACAAAATGTATCCATTCCATTTTCTTAAACGATCAAACGTGGAAATCATTTTGAAATTTGCTTTTGCGTTCTTTCATAACTCTATTTTCGATGATTATCCGTTTTCGTTAATATCGATTTTACGCGACGTTTATTATCTCATACCTTTAGTCTTCTTTTTTTCTTTGTTTCTTTCTTTTTCTCGAAAGTACCATTCATTCTTATTTTTACATTATGACCATCGTCGACTGGTAAAATTAGTAGGAAAAGTTTTTCCTAGAGTTCACTCACAACAACGGTTTTCGCGGTAAGGGAAAACCAATTATAAAAGTTCCGTACGCGATTAGATATCTTTTCTCCGGAGACACTACGTTTCTTTTATCTCTCAAGAATGTAAAAATAGTAACGCCATATGTATACAAGTACGTTACTATATTATTTTTATTACGAGGTCGCGATATTTCATGAATAAAAGGAAAGAAGAAAAAAAAAGAAACAGAAACAAAGAAGACGACATTAGCCAAAGATTCTGTATCGTGAAATCAAAAGAAAGGACGATCGATATTACGAAATGTGTTCGGTCATACATACATATAAATTCGAATGTAAACAACGAGAGTCTGTAAGGGATACATAACATTTGACTTCATACGGTTCAGTGAGATCGTAGAGAACGGACGTATTTTAGTATTCAGACATAAATCATTTACATACGTAGAAATTTAAATAACCTATATACATATATAATATCAAGATTAAAATTCTCTGTCACTTTTATTCTCTATACGTATATATTTAACAAGGAATATGTACCATTTAACGACGTGTAATATTTAATTTCGATCTAAAAGTTATATAACTTGTCTCGTCTCATATATGGGAAGAAATAACAGCCAAGTGTCACTTACAAGAGTCGAAGAAAAGTACTTTCATGAAGTGAAAAACTTGCACGTTCGTTTCTAGGAACGCTTCGAAAACATTAGGAAGGTACGGAAGGACAAAGTAGAAGAAAAATCGACGGGTGGGTAAACAAATAAGCAAGGTTATTTGAAAGGGAGCACACCCTATTTTCATCTGCACACCATTCGAGGAAGTTCCACCGCATAGAATATCGTCGTTCGGCGCGTTCTGCGTACGAATGCGTACGTATATACATTCAGGAATCGGAAAGAAGGGGAGATGAAAAAAGGAGGAGGAGGATGAGGAGGAGAAAGAGGGAGAGACGACAAGGATGAACCGCAAGTTTCCGTCTAAAGTGTTAAGTTATGGAGCACGGTTTCAGAAATCCGTGGAAGAAGGAAAAGAGGGATGAGAAAAAGAAGGATGAAGTAGAGCCTTCAGACATATGAGGACGATCGCTCGTCGTTGAGTGAAAGAGTGAGAAAGAGAGAGAGAGAGAGAGAGAGGGGCAGAGAGAGAAAGAGAAAAAGAGGGATGCAAATTTTTCTTGGTTTGACTCCACAACTGGTTAGACTTCCAATTCGGTCTTCATTCGTCAAACCTTCGACCTTTCAAGTAAAAGAAGCTTAGAAGGCTTTTTTATTCTTCTCCATCGCTCCTTTTCTAATCTATATCTTTCTTCTCTTTCTCTTTCTTTTCTATGCTTCCGCTATTCCTCCTCATTCGTCACGTATTCGGACTAACAAGTTAGAATCGTAGCCGGAAGGTGAAAAGGGGAAAAGAGGGTAAAGAAAGAAAGAAAGAAAAAAATCGCAAGCAAACCGAAGCACATCTTCCTTCGCTCTTTTCCACTCCTCTCAGACACACCATTGCTGTTTCTGGCGCCTGCAGGAACGAACTCGATGAAACGGGTATATTTCGTATATATGTATGAGTTTCTCTGTATTCTCGGTGGACGTGAATAAATAAAGAGCTTTTCGAAGAACGAAAAAGGAACGAAAGTACTTCACTCGCGATAAGTTTGACTATCTAGAGTTTCGAGTTCGTAATAATACCTAGATAAAAAACGTCTGACGAATTATTCTTGATCTTTTCCATCGTATTATTTGTATCTGTAGGTTATACTACAAATCTTTATTTCAAACGAAGAAAAATATAAAAGCGATACGATTCGAGAAGAAGAAATTTTTTTAATTATTACCATACAATCCTTAATTGTCCAAAAAAGAAAGAAATTTTGATCGAGTAAATAGTTAAGTAAGAAAATTACATTCGAATGTGAAAATAGTTGTAACGATTTGCTACAATAAATACCATAATTAGGTACATTACGAATTTAACCACAAAACATTAGTAATTACTAATGAACAGCAAACGAACGTGTAATAGTGTACTTATAAATTAGTATAATTTAAATGATTAAATATTGATTTTATGTAGGATATTTATTATTGGAACAATTTATATAGTAAATACCTAACGAGAGAGTTGGATTCGTAGATATTTCAATGAGAGAGAAAGAACAAAAAAGAACAAAGAGAAAGAGTAGATGCAAAGAGACATGTCAAAATGAAAGGAGTAATGCGATGCAAAGGGGATGGAAGAGAACGTAAAGAGACTAGACGGAGGTAACATGTTCGCGATGTGTATCATGTGCGCTTCGTAATTAGACTCACAAAGCTTTCGGAGAGGTATGTAGGAGGTCACAAATATAGCACCGCAGACTGGTATGATGAAACGCAGCGTGTAAACCACAAACTGTACTAACGAATTTACCGATCCAGCCAGTGTAAGTCGACCAAATTACGAATCTACGCGTCGACAATGAAGGGAACGAGTTGCGAAAGATTAATGAAAAACATTTACTTCGTCCGCTAAAACCGTCTGAAGAATGGATGAGAAGTAAAAAAAAAAAAAAGAGAGAGAGAGAGAGAGAGAGAGAGAGAAGAAAAACAATGTTTCACCGTGATTAATTTCGTTTTCGTCTTTTCTTTGTCTTTCCTTTTGGTTTGTTTTTCTTTCCTTTTATAAATAATATTAAATACTAACTCTTATAAATATCTAAACGGTATCATCTCTCGTTGAAAGATACAAAATGAAACTAATTAACTGTAAGATTTTTGATAACGAATGTTACGATGAACTGCTTACATCATAAAGTAAAACTGTCTAGATGTCACCGGAGTTGTTTTAAATAAACTCCATGTTGCATGGACAGAACGGTAGCTGTCGGTGAGGCGAACTAGCCGTAAGATATAAAAGAGGGATTAACATTTAACGACTTCGCCGTTTCACTGGCACCTACACAGAGCAAACCGATCGTGCTAGCGATGTAGTCGTCGTTATGCGTCGAGCGATAGAAGAAAACAGAGAGAGAGCGAGAGAGAGAGAGAGAGAGAGAAAGAGAGAGAGAGAAAGCATCGTTAGCGTGAGCTATCCGAGGGAGAGAAAACGAAGAGAAAACGAAAGAGAGAACAAGAGGAGTACGAGTTATAATTCATAACATCGTAACCATTTTTTATCGTGACGACATTCGTGAGAAAGGGGAGACGGAAAGAAAGTAAACGCGATGCCGCAATCCATGTAAACGAGAAATTATGAGTGTGGTAAAAAGATAAACTACGGCTAATTGACGAACGTACTCAAAATCATCTACACATCTTTTATTTCTACGTTTGAATCAAGGAATAAAAAGAAAATTTAACGAAAATTTGTGAACAATTCTACTCTATTGAAAATAGAAGATTTGAAGTAAATATCAATTAATAATTATATATATTATATATATATATATTGATTGATGTATTTATATATTGATAATTATATGTATATATAATATATATGTATATATATATTTCTTATATTAATTATTATTAACGACAACCGATAACTAAATCACTAGCAAGCATGGAAATAGGATAGCTGTGATCGCAGCCTCGTTATTCTAACGATATTTCTTTTCGAAGTTACTAATATAATAGCCACGAAAATCACAAGGCAATCTCTTTTATACGATACATCGATTCATACGTTTACGTAGCAAAGTAAATCATTAATGCTTAACGAGCAACTCTTAAATTACGTTATGTTCTTCTCTGTTGTTCGAGGATCTATTTACTAAGACAAGAATCGGATCGTTTTACAAGCCGCTCTATCGTTAAAAGCAAACAAGAGATAGTAAATAATATAAAATAGTCACGATAGATAGAATATTTGCGAATAACATGAAAAATTACTGCGTGTTGTGGATCAAAATGTTCTCTGATCATAATAGATCGATATGTGTATACGCGCGTGTGTGTACCATATGACAAAGGCAATTTTAGAAAAGACGAAAATATTTAGAATGGGACAGGTCCATTGTACGACCATATATATATATAATAAAACGGAGATAAATGCCGAACGAGAAAGGACGTAGTTATTCGTACATAAATTAGAAGTGTGAAATAAATACCAGAGGCGCGTTTAATTAAATTTTGTCTCATGATATATGTCTCGGTTATTACACACTGTTACTGCGAGAACTCCCTCGAATAAAATCGACTATTTATATATTTTGCAGAATTTAAAGTTCTTCGCGAAAAATAAGTCGATTTTGATTTTAACTTGCAGCAAGGAAGATCTTCTTTGATCATACAATTCATTAAATAATAATTAAAATTAATTTACATAGCTTTTGTTCCGATCAAAGAGACGTCGAAACTTCAATGAAAAAAGCGAGCGAATGAAAATTCGTTTAGTATTTTTTCTGAAATCAGTTAAATTAGATCTAATTTAAAGTATTAATATAAAAATTACTTCTACCTTTCAGATCCTCGTACGATTAACGATAACTGAAACACCGACAGTGCTTTTTTCTCAAGAGACTACGTGTGCGGAGCACATAATTTTCACTATAAACCCAAGTTATAGCGATAATACCCTTGGTACGGAAAAAAAAGTATTAAATGAGGCGAAGGTAGACATTTTTGCTCTATCGTAAACGAAACGTCCAAAGAAATCGTCTTTACTCCACTAGTCTCATTTTCCCTTTCCCTCTTTCTCTTCTTCTTCCTTCTCTTCTTCTTTTAATTTAATCGCCGCAAATGTTCCTTATTCTCATTCTAATTTTCTTCTATTCTATATTTTAATTTTAATGTCAATTTGGCCAATCAGAATTTGTCAGAGTAATAAAAATCAATGTATTCGTGAGATATACATAACCGAATTTTCTTTATTTTCAATTTTTTTTTTTTTAACTTAAGACACCGATATGA
Source organism: Vespula pensylvanica (assembly GCF_014466175.1). Lineage (NCBI taxonomy): Eukaryota > Metazoa > Arthropoda > Insecta > Hymenoptera > Vespidae > Vespula > Vespula pensylvanica. The sequence goes on from NC_057686.1 coordinate 14,871,131, forward strand.
CCGAAGTGAAAACTACAAAGTAATTTTTTTTTTTATAACAATTACTAGAAGATAGAAAGATAAAGAAAGAGGAAGATAGAAGTTTCGTAGAACTCACAGTTTCTGAGGTAGCCGAGAAATCAAGGAATTAAAATGCTAATGTAATATATGAAAGCAACTCGAAGCTTTCAACCAGCTCGAATATGTTAATTTTGTAAAAACTACTCACCACCGAGATCTGCAAAGAAGATTTCGCGGAGTGCTAGAAATTCTTCCTCAGGCGGTATATCAGCCCTTCCAAAGGAGTCGTTCTCCGGCCAGACTTCTCTGTAATATAATTTCGCTACATTTACTCGGGCGTCTTCTTTTACGGATAGGACGATAAGTGCATGCATCTCGTCTGATTTTATATTAATAAATCTTTATATACATACTTTTTGATAACATTAGAAATAAAACTGAACGAATATCTAAAAACTCTCAATAGAAGGAATAATATTCATTGAGAAGCATAAAGAATATCATATCCTTTAATTTATCTTGCAAAATTATTCGATCTCATAGCCATACATTAATTTGTAACAAATGTCGCCATTTTCTAACCGTCGATATTCCGAATGCACCGCGTAGTTAAAATCGTGGCATACCAAGCATATTACCATTCACCGTTATATGCATAAATGCCGTTAATAACAAGCGGTTACCAAATAATTGACTTACTATATGCTCATTCGACGTTCGATTACACTTCATCGCACCTTTTGGTTAAACGGATATGTATAATTGTTTGAATTAGTTTATGATAACTTGCAATCAGTCGTGCATATATTCTACTCCGTTTGAAAGAATTTTAATACGCGTGCATTAATAATTATATATATATATATATATATATATATATATATATTAAAAAAAAAAAAAAATTAAATAGTATATTATTTAACCACGAAGTCGACGATAAATGCATAATTTATAAAGGTACATGTATGTACTTAGTTTATACATCATACGTTATCGATAATACAATTATTTGTGTTAATTTGCTACGATCTAATTGCATCTCTAATACACGTCTGATACGTGATTGATAGGGCGTTACATACATTCATTTGAATAAATTACAATGCATTTGGGCGACACGTGCATCTGTATACACATACTATATGTACATACAAGTATATACATACATACATACATACATACATACATACATACATATATATATACATATATATATATATATATATATATATATATATATATATATATATTATATATATATCTATACCTACATAACTCACGAATGTGTCGATTCTAAATATACATGTTAATGCATTGTGATATATTATCAACGAGGACCAAATTCTGATATCTATCATAACGATAATTTTTTTTTGTACTATAAAAAATATTTACGAAAGACCAAGTACGATTTATCGATTATGTACCAAATGTAAAAAAATCGAAATGAAAATATAGAGGATACGAAGGAATAAAAGTTTCAACTATGCAAAAATTCACGCTAGATAGAATTAATGCATGTGACATAACGAATCTCTGAAACCCGGAAAAAAATTCTGTTAGTTCCTTCGCTAAAATAAGTTTTCTTTCTTTCTTTCTTTCTCCCTTTTTTTTTTTAAGATTCCTCTCTCTCTCTCTTTTTATAATCACTATTACACTTTTCATTTTATTTTTCACAAAAAAATGATTGAACTTGTAAGAGAATAAATTTTTAATTTCTTCATTCTCTCTTATACTTTACGAATATTGAACCAAATTCTCGTCAGTATAATAAAGATCATATACGTGTGTACATATACATACATACATACATACATACATACATACATACATACATACATACATACATATATATATATATATATATATATATATATATATATATATACACATGTACATAGAAATACGTGTTCCAAGCAAATACGGAATAAGAAGATAATCAGGTGGCATGAGTTCTCGCTTAATACGAAGTAGTGTGGTTAGGCGATCAAATAGAGCGTAAGCCATTTAACGCACACGACTTTCGTTATCTTCCGAGCAGAAATGTTTGCAGCTCGAAAGGAGGAAATTCGAAGGCTAGAAGAGAGCACGGCATACGTGAAAGGTCCCGTGAACATTGCCACGATCTACACCAAGGTCCAACTCCTTACGAGTCGAGTGGTTCGCACCCTCCGAGAATCGCACCCTCGGACATTCTCGCATTCCTGATGCTGCTTCAACCCCTCAACTTCTTTTCTTTTCTTTTTTCATCTTGACACTATTCGAGCTTTCATTGACTGCGGTGTGTTACCTTTCTTACGTACATTATTTTCACTAAAGTGTCATTTAGTTTTAATTAACGTCGAAATATTTGGATTATGCACACATATATAAAAAAAGAGTGTTTTATAAAATACAAACTCGAAAATAATTATCTTAAAACCTTTTTTTTTCAATCGTGAGTAACAAAGATCAGTTCATTTGATGATTAGCAAAATAGAATCTTACATTCAAATATATAAATAATATTTAAAGACAACTTAAGTGATGATATTTCAAAATGAGATACTAGTAAATTAATAGCAAAGCTGTGTATACGTTAAAATTGTAGTCGTTGGATAAATAAAGAAAGGGCGATAATTCGTCGAAAGACAAAAATAGAGAGAACGAGAAGAATAAGAAAAGAGAATCTTTCCTTTTGAAAAAGACAGAGCTGCAATTCACCTTACGTGAGCATCTCCTCGAATTTATGGAAAAGCTTGTCGTTCGACACTAAAACGATCGCTCGCATCAAGATTTCATTGCATCTCTTATTGTTTCCTTCTCTCTTACTCTCTCTTTTCTATATGCTTCTTTATTTTCGTAGTAGAAAGAATCGATATACGATAAATATTCAATTTCAAGAAGATCACAACGATTCCGTTAAAAATATTTCGAAGTTATTCGTGAAGGTTATCAAATGCAACCTCTCCCCAATTCTTTTCACCACAGTCAAGAAGAAAACGATCGATCATTTCTTATAAAAATCAGTAAACGAAATAAGAGAGATAGAGAGCGAGAGAGAAAAGAGTATGAAAGAGAAAATGAAAAGAAGAGGAAGAGTGGGAGACATTGCAATTCCATAAAAGCTGAGAGAGATGTCGTACCGTTTTAGGAAGCTTCTATTCCTGTGAGAACGGAGGAACATCGAGAGAAAGGTGAAAGTCTGCGTACGTGACTTGAGGACAAAGGTAAAATCACATCTTGGTAGAAGTCTCTGTAAAAGGGTATAGTTAATGGCGGAGCACTCTTAACCCTGACGCGCTCTCTGCTTGCCAGTGGAGATGGTTCTCCTAGAGAATTTCACTCGGCTTGAATTTTAATAAAAAAAAAGGTGTAAAAGATAAGAGAGACAGAGAAAGAGAGAAAGAGAGAGAGAGAGAGAGAGAGAGGGAGAGAGAGAAACAGAAAAAGTAGCAAAAAAAAAGGAAAAGAAAAAGGAAGAGGAAAATAATGAAAGATAAGAGACGAGACGAGACGTCTTATACCAAGAAATATACCGAAAGTCGAAATGAAGGCGTCGTGGGAAGAGGAGAAAGTCAGAGAGACGTGAATCAAGGATAAAGACACGACATCAGATTTGCCTCGAGGATACATCCATCTCGTACCAAGGAAAATTCTTTCGCTACTGTTACTCTTTACGCCACGATTTTCCGAGTCTTTATTTTCTCAATGTACGAAACAAGAAATAGAAACGAGCAAGTGAAATAGAAACGAGCGATCTCATCTAATCTTACCCTTTCATGCATAATAAATATCGTTTGAGATCGAATGCAGCACATTGTAACTGGGTCGCTGACAATGTAAAAAAAAAAAAAAAAGAAAAAAAATATTTCGAATAAAACGTACAAAGTAAATATTTATGAACGATATGTGTGTGTGTGTGTGTGTGTGTGTGTGTGTGTGTATAAAAAAGGGAAAAAATCTAATCTTCTAATCATCACAATTACAATATAGATCAACGAGTTTCGAGGTCTCGACTTAGAGGATTTAAAGGGATTGGTTCTCGTGCAAATTTTGTTCTGAAGAGTAAAATCAGACGAACGATTCGTTTCGTTTACATGAGAGGAGACACGTAATCCGTTATATACTGAGCTGTCGCGTGGGTCAGAGAGCTCTAGGTACTTGGGGAAGCTTTTAGAAAGTGCGAAATCCCTAGGTCGAGGGTGAATCCAATAAGCGGACATTGCGAAGCTTCCGCAGGTGGCGAGAAGAAGAAGGTACCGGTGGAAGGGAAGATGGTGCTAGTGATGGAAATGATGGTGGTGTAGGGTGAAACGTAAGGGAGAAAAGAGGAACACAAGAGTGAGGACACACTTCCCGTGGTTGAAGAAGTGGCTCGTATAGGGAGCTTCTGCTGGTGGCTTTCTGAATAGAAATCCACCACCATACAATCCCCATTATCCTTCGATTTGAAGTTTCACGACAAAGGAGTCTCTCTCTCTCTCTCTCCTCTCTCAGTAGACGCGCTATTCTAAAACGCCAACGCCACTGATTTTGCATGCAATCGAACGAATAATTTCGGTATTGGCCGTGGCTGACAACACGTGAGAGTCCACTCCTCTTTTTTTCATTTTACGTATCAGTGTAATTGAAAGAACAAAATAAATCCAGAATAACGATCACTGACGGAAAAAACCTTTCAAACGAAGTAGTATAAAATAATATTAAATTTACATATTCCTAACGAGCGGAATCGATTTTAATAACGAAAGTATCTTCTAATTCTGAATGATATTTCGTGATCTTTTATTAGAGTTAATAGATAATATGAGTATGTAAATACGAGATAGGTAATATGAATATAGAAAATATTTCTATAATTGGAAATTCAAACGTTAGAGAAAAACGTGGATAGATATTAAACCTATGCGAAATATATTTGATATTCGTTTTTTCTCATTCGTTTCGTCAGTTCATCGAACCGACAGGATATCCGAGGATTTGTATATTTGTTCTTGAATATCCTATAGGGGGAGAACGTCTGGGATGAATATATGTTATGTTGTATGTATATGTACGGTTGTATGTGTATATCGATTGCCGTAATATTCATGTAACATTGTGAATGTGTTATTAATATTGCCCGCGCCTTGCTCCGATTACAGAAGGGTCGGTCAACAGACTGTCATTTCCTTTTATCCTACTATGTGCACAAGGTCGCCATGGATCGTCTCTCTTCCATTATATACTAGCAGCGCTAAATCTTACCTCTCATAAACTGGACAAGAGAATATTGCAAAAGATCTCTTCGAACGATATAGAAACGATCTTGGATGGAACAAATTACATGGTGAGGGGTAAAAGGATAGAACTTTCGAGCCACACGATGACGTGTAACGCCAGTGAAAAAGAATATTCGTCGTATGATCAAAAAATAAATAAATAAATAAATAAATAAATAAATAAGATAAAATAAAAAAATCAAAGAAAGATCTATCATACGAAGTTAAAAAATAACAACTTTCGAGTCAAACTTTCGATAAGGCGTAAGTACCTACTTGACCCGTTCTTCCAAAACCATTTCGTTAGAAAATTATTATTCCATCAGAAATGGTTCTTCAACATAAAACGATACCATGAGATGGAGGTACCAAAAGGATAGTTCCGGAAAGTATAACCGTGCTTCAATTCAGGAGCTGCTTCGATAGAAGCTTCCCTATTCTACACTCGGGATCTACGAAGTAACTTAGTTGTTGTTCCATCAGACGAGTTACTTTTCTACAAAACGAAACCACGATGTTAGAATAGTTTCTCAAGTATGACGATGGGGTCATATTCGAGAGTCGATCCAATACACAGAGGCCTATCTACGGGTATTCCATATAAGAAAACTTACTTTTCCAAGAAGAAAAAAGAAAAGTTACTTGTTAAAATAAATAAAACTGTCTTTAAAGATAAAGAGAAATTAACATCGGGATAAATCAATAGTACGGAACAAAAGAATCCCTTTGTTCGTTGACGATTTCGTCCGCAAAGAATAGCTTTCACGAGACAGTCGGAACGGCGATTAAGCTTTCGAGGTGGAAGGGTAACCGAGGTGGAAGAGAGAAACAAGTTGGCGAAGGGACACACGGGCGCATTTGTAGACGGAGAACTTCAAAGACCTGGATGGGTACCACCAATTCACCTCGATGAACCGCCGTATACTCTCGCGTTACAAGAGCCGTGCATCCCTTTAAGATTTAATGTAATGTAAATATCTGTGGCAGTGTAAACGCTCGACTGTTCGTTGCTTAATTGCCCGGGTGATCGAAAAGAGCGAACGTTGAGAGAGTCTGAAGGGTTCGATAAAACAAGCGGAAGGATAGAGAGAGAGAGAGAGAGAGAGGGAGAGAGAGAGAGAGAGAGAGAGAGAGAGAGAGAGAGAATAACAGAGAAAGAGAGAGAAAGAGAGAAAGAGATAGAGAAAGGGAGAGAAAATTGACGAATAATTCGGTAGATATCAGGATTAAATAATCATGATAGTTCGAACGTAAATTTGTCTCTTTTGGACGTGAGACATAATGTTAACAAGGGGAAGAAAATTTCACTTATTACATCGTTCGATGTAAAAATTATGATTTAACGAAAAAGTACGATTTTAGTGCACGGCCGCGTTCAAAAGGCTATGCAAATACTTTCGCTTATTTTATGCATTCGCCTAATGTACTTGAAAAAGGTGAGAGAAAGGTAGAGGGACAGCCTTGAAAAATAAGATTATGTTAGCTGAGGAGTCCATGTAAATTTTGCTACGAACTTCATGCAAATGAGGTGCCTAAACTTCGGAGGGAGAGAGAAAAAAGAAAAAAGAAAAAAATAAAAAGGAAAAGAAAAAAAGATTCGAAGAGAGATTATATTCCGCGCGAGGTTTCGCACATAAATAACCCGATAAAGAGTTTCGCGTCTCTCGTTCGCTTTTGTTCTCTTCTTTCTCATTCTCTTTGTCCCTCCTAAACCTTCGATTCGCGAGAGATTTTTGAGGCTGCGTTTACGCCGGTATTAAAAACTATTTGGGAATCCGGGCAAAGAAGAAAAGCTTAAATGGAGGAAGCACAAAAGGCTTTGGCGTGAATTTATTCGAGCATGATCGTCGCCCTAGCTGCGTTTCAAACGGCGGTCAAAAATTCATCGGTCGTACAAGAATAAATCCCAACTTTTCGTTCACTTTCTAACCCCATTACACCGAAGCCCATTGTTTGCTAAAACAAAGCATCCACGAGGTCAGCTTCCCCGCAACATCGAGGTTACTCCGAGCCATCTACCATCGCAGTATATTGTGCTTTGCTGAAAAAAGACGAGGGTTCCTAACAAAGAAAAAGGTAGTGGGCTTTTTCCTGAATACATTAGAAGACGAGTCGCGCCTCGTGCCACCACGTGAATTCACGATTATATGCTCTAATTGGTCTGACGTTACCCCAGATGACGGAGAAGCTCTTTTATCGTAAACTTCAGAAGGCAAAAATTCCTATACAAAAATTTTAATAAAACGCGTGCGAAAAATTCCAATCGTCTACAGAAAGCATTAAGCACGAGAATTTTATAATAAAACAATTTTCTTTGATTTAATAAATAAATATTTTAACAGCGTTGCTGTATTCTCATGATAACTTATATGATTATAAGCATATAACATTTGAAAACATTTTGAAAAAAATTCTTACCGACAAGCTCGCAGAAGTCCAACAGCATTCTCAAAATGCTTCAATCGTAACAGCTTTTGAATTCTCTTCATTGCATCGCTCCTAGAAACAAATTCGACAGTTTTGCATAAAATTAAACGAAAAAGATTTCTTTCGACGTCGTCGAATAAGGCTAGAAATCATTGTAAAATGATTGAGAAAGAAGTAGATGTACTTTTGATCGTCAACGGGTGTATCGAGTGTCGCGTCAAACGGTATCATTTCCGGCATCGAGCCTCCATCTTGCATCACCGCAGATAATTCCGGTGCCAGATCGTCCCAACGATTTTCTAAGCTCGGGTTAGACGTTTCTTCTTTCCGCGATATAGCTAGAAAAGTTTGAGAGAAAATATTAAAAAGAAAAATAAAAAAAAGAACAACTTTAAGAAGCACAAACTCTGTACAAATTCTCTACATCTTACATTTCTGCTTTTTACTTTTGTGTCGTTTCTTCTTTAACTTCTGGACGATGAGACTTCGTTGTCCCTTGGCGCAAAACTGTTCTAACATCTTCAGAAAAATGTGGGTGGTCGTTACTAGGTCGATCAGGTATTTCCTGCAAACGCGAGGTTAAACAACTTATTTCTTGAGATTCTCCTTGGGGTTCTGCGGTACCGAGATAACGAGATCTTTTGCGAGCTGACACAATGCTAAATAAGATGTCTTGCAGGTAACCCAGTTCTTGCGATTCACATCCTTGAAACGTAATTCTCGTCTTACGGTTAAAGGAGTGGAAATGGTATTTGCACTATAATGATCCGTAATATACTTAAAATGATCAGTCTGTATGTTTTTGACATCAAGAAATAAAAGGAATAAAATAGACGGATAAAGGAATAAAAAAACAAAAGTAATTTGATTAATTCACGAAATAATTTCGGATTATTCATTTTAAGGAAAATTTCTCGAATGAAATATACTGCGAATGTCTCATTAGCTATAGAATATCGGTTAAGTCTTTGAGACAATGAGCATAAACAACAAGGGCAAACAAAGCGACAACAATGTTAGCCGTCAAGAGTGGCAACAGCAACGGTTAATTTATCAATTTATACTCTAGCGGGGTGTTGCCGGGAAAGTTTGACAGAGTCTTCGGAACTATGTTTTCCTCGGCATCGCCGAGACGTCAAAGCGACGAGACGATATCGCGGTGGTACACCGCGGCGCCCTTACATTTCCGTCGTGGAAATCCCAGGAAAAGCCGTCAAACTCGTAGCAACTCGAACACCCACCGCCTTTCCCCCATTTCGCTTGGCCGGAAGGTCGATAAAAGTTGTTTATTCCGGCAAGAAACGAAGAAAAAGAGGGAAGAGAAGAGCTATTCGGTAGAGAAAAGATAGGGGATGAGAATCGGCGAAAAGGAGAAAAGAAATAGCCGAAAAAGGATAGAGTTGCGTTAGTAGAAGTGGATAGAAAAAAAAAAGGAAAGAGGATGAAGAGGCAGGCATGGCAAAGAAGTCGACCGATTGATCTGAAAGTGAATCAATCTGTCTGCGATAGATAAAACTTTTGGTAAACAGTTCTTTTTTTTCGTTCGGCAATACCAGGCAAATCGATAAGAGTGGGCTCGATGTCGAGAGACGCGAACAAGATAAGTATGCCGACGGACGTAACGCCTTTCGCGTAAAATTGAGAACAGGCAAGAAGCGAGATTCGTTGAAAATCAAAGAGAAAATATATTTAAGTTTGGAGAACTCGACGGGCCAAGTACTCGTCGTTCGCCGCTCCGCGTTTCTCAAACTTTTCAATCTCGTTACTGTCTCAAAACTTGGCAGACCATTTGAAACTTATTAATTACTTCTGCCAAGTTTTTACTGTCGCGTAATTTTAATTACTGAACGTAAGCTCTAAGACCGACTAATGACGCTGAGTCGTTTGGTTGCTAGCGCTTGGTTTTTACCCTCTGATCGATCAAACGTTATAATACGACTAGGTATATTATTTTAACGATGTAAACGTTATTCAAAGTGTCGCGTTGACGTTGTAAACACGATACAAGAATAATTCTTTACTAACCGTGACATCTTAAATTCATCGAAGTTGAGAAGCTGAGAGAGTATCGTTTCCCGATATTCCGGGACATAAAACACGTTGCTTTTAATGACCTTACTAGATTCTCTTATATCTTGATCCGGACTTTTATCCATCGCCATTAAGGTATAAAGGAGTTCCTAAAATATTATACGTCATTTCAACGATTCCATCGATCATTTCTTTCCTTCTCACCTTATACGCTTTCAAAGCCAAATGCAATCTGTAAGACCATATCGGTATCCTCTTCTTATCGGTAACGATCATCTCATAATACTGATCCATTTGTCTTTGTATTATATAAAATATTTCCGTGGATATCGTTTCGCTGTGAACAAAATCAAATAGACATATTATATCCATCATTTTCGAACCACGAAAAATCTTCCTTTACGAATAAAAAAGAAAAAGCAAACGAAAGTGAAATTACACGTACGCACAAATTGATTGCACGCGAAATCTCTGACAAAATTTATGCTCCGAAGTATACATTGCTTAAGTTGGAAATAAGATGAATTAAAGAGAAAGATAGAGAATGTGTGTGCGTGTCTGTATGTATACATGTATCTGGATACGTAATACAGTCACGAAAATAGAGAACTAGAAAGTGCACTTCGTACAGACGCATCCAAAAAAGCGACGATGCGTAAAACGAGTTCGGAAACTCGTTCTCCCACCGCTTATATCGAGCAGCAGCTACTTCGCAACGAGAGGGATCTCCGTGACCTTCGGTTTACCGAAAATAAAGTCATCTACTTCCTCTCGATTAACGTTACTTCTCTCTCTCTCTCTCTCTCTCTCTCTCTCTCTCCCTCTCTCTCTCTCTCCCCCTTTCTCTCCCTTTCTCTTATTTACTCGTTAATACACGTTCAACTTACCTCACATATTTTACTTGAAACTTGTAACATCGATTAAATTCCATGAAAAAACGTAACGCCCAGAGATAACAACTACCCTCCGTTGTATCACATTGAACGTCACTGATAACGCACGACTTTGCATATCTCATTACTGGATTGTATACACCATTAAGAAATTCCACGCAAAATTCTTTAAGGAAAAGTCTTATGCTCAATGCTGATCTTCGTTGGTTCGTTGAATCCTGTATCGGCAATTTGTTCTTCGGTTTCTTTACTTTCGTCTGTTGAAGATAGAAGATTCGGAAGGTTATTTCGAAATTCCAACGTTTCGAAGAGGGATCGTAAAGAAAATTTGCGAAGCACGTAGGAATGTGATGTAATGTATATAAAAAGAAGTAAATGGCATCGTTCTGTCGTAATGGCGTGATCTAAGCACGCTAAAAAGAGGAGAAAAAGAGCGGGCGAAGTGGATGTAAGAAGAGTGTAAAAGTCCTGCATAATAGGTCTTACCGGCACCTCGCTAGAATGATGCTTTCAAACACCCATGAACTAACCCATGGACGTGAGCTACGAGCAAATTTATGACGGTACATAATGAAAACGCGGCACGTGGATACCAGGAAAAGTTTTGCTGTTCTCGAAGACTGGAGATAGGATAGAAGAGGGTAATAGTAACCTGAGAGAAAGTGAGAAAGAGAAAGAGAGAGAGAGAGAGAGAGAAAAGGATAGCACTCCGCACAGTAAAAGAGGGTAGAGACGCAATCTAAACGCAAGAGCAAGAGACAGAAGAAGCCGAGTTTTAAGGAGGGTGCGAGAGAAGAACAGCTGACCCACTTTTAAATGCTTCAAAGTACTATTAAGAATAGGCCGAACTCTAATTACGCAAGGATAACTCTAATTAACAAGCGTATTTTCATTCGAATCCGAACGAGCTCTTCTCACTTACTCGCTAATGAAAACTAACGCGAAAAGCCACCTGCCTAATTGAATAAGCCATTTTCTTTAAGCGATTTCATTCTCACTCTTTCCACCTTTTTATTATATTTTCTTTTCTTTTTACCTTTATACGAGATACGTTTCATAGTCGAATGAAAGAAAAAAAGAAAAAAAATAACCACGAAAAGCATCGACCTGTAACATTTCCAAAGTAGATATAATAGCTTGCATTCGCCCTTACCTTTTGGGAATTGAACTCGACTGCCTCGACTTTTTCATAAGGTTTGTGACACAACATTTGATTGTCTCCGATTGCCTTCATATTCTGTACCACATAGGTACCGCCGAAACGCGAGTGCCTGGAAAGGGAAGAAAAATGTTCAAATAACATAAATATTCGAGATTTGAAATCGTACGGACGTAGTTGTGTGTGTGTATTTCATGAAAATTTATGAGCACGATTCGAAACGATAAAAGTATCAAATGTATTGTTACTTTTCATCGATGTGAAAAGTACTTATTATTTATGCTCGTACAGAGTGCCATTTCATAGAAAAGGCTCATATAGAAAAGGTAGAATAAATGGATACATTTGAAGTAAGAAAGGACTTCTCCAAGAAGAAGCAGAGTGGATGCGGCAACTCTCAATCTCTGATTGAAGATAGAACCCAGTGCTCGATTCCAAGTTCGCGAGTAAAAGAGAAGCTTATCATTCAAATCCAATTTTATCCATAACTCCTGAAAATCCAATCAATGGAATAGAAGACGGCTGTCATCGGCAGATAGTTTCTTAAATGACGAAGGCAGCCTCCTTCACTTTCTCCTATTTCGCGCCTCTCTTTCTTTCTCTCATTCCCTCCCTGTTAACTTCTCGCTCTCAATTCCTCTTTCCTTTTTCCTTTACAACTCCTCCGTACTCTCTATCGACAAATTCATTTACGCGGTATTTCTACCCGAACCATTTTCCAATCGTCGGTTAAATTTTTCAAACTACAATACACGGAAAGATTGATGTTGAACTTGGACCATTCGTGAAATTAAACCAGGCCATTCGAGAAATTCATTGTTCGAAAGTAGGTAATCTAAAAAAAAAATTTTTTTTTTAATCAAAATACACGTGAAATTACACCGTATATAATTTTACAAGTACTCATAAAAAGTTTGTACGTTTTACGTTAATATTAAAATATATTTAACAAATAAATATAAAATAATATTATCAAAAAATGTAGAATCACCGTATATCCTAGAACTCGACTTATCCATACATCGATCCCATTTGCGCGTCGTACAGCCGACTTTTACCCCCTTAACCCCGAAGACTCAAGAGACAAGACTAAAAAGAAGGAACCCCAGGATGGGCTTGCGTCTCGATTCTGCTGCTCCTGACTCGTAGCTCGGTCGCTTTATCGTTTTCCGATCGACTTATCCCGACGTTCGACCATGGGAAAAGGGAGAAAGATAAAATAAAAAGAAAAGAAGAAGCGAATTTTTTCACCCAACCCCCGTTTCCTTTCAAGTCGCAAAAAGCATTTCGCGTTGAGCACACGGCCTCGCGAGAATGGAAGAAAGCAAGAGAGCGAGAGATGTGTGTGTGTGTGTGTGTGTGAGGGTGCCCTGAACGAAGAAGGAGCTCGTTACTAGAATACAGCTCGCTTCTTCCCAACAAGTGGATAAAAGCCTTCTATTCGCGCGCGTTCAAACCCGGCAGTCCTATCTTAAAAACTAGGTCATATTCATTACAACATATGCGTCGTCATCGTCGTCGTCGTCGTCATACTACGAGAGAAGCAACACTAGCCGAAGCAACGTGAGTAAGAGAACGATCGCGATTCAACCCAAAAGATATCCGGTGTTGAGTAGCGTAGTCATCAGAAAGCCAGCCTCTCCATGCTTTTCCCACACCGTATTTATATCTTCTCGGCACTTATACTCATTGAACCGTTAAAATGGAAACAACTTATGAGAAAACTTTCAAACTTATGAATCTGGGATTTTTACAAAATCGAGTCTTAAATGAAATAGGTAATCGTAGAATGATATATATAATATAGAATAATATAATATAGTCGAATATAATATTAGTTCTGACAAGTCCTTCTCTTCTTTTTCTGATTTGAAAAGTTGATTATCATTTTACTTTCATATCAATGATTTTAAATCGAAAATAAAAAACTTTTTTTTTATTTTATCAAGCTCTAGCAGAAACTAAACTTGATTAAACATCAAAATTCCAATTTCAAGCCGATTTTTTGAAAAAAGAATACTACAGCTAGCTAGAAACGCTGTTGTATTTATAGACTTTGTATATTCAATTCCTTATTTCATTTGAAAATGTTTTCATCAAAATCTCAGATTCATAAGTCTGAATGTCCCCCTTGTCAGAGCCAGAAGCGGTAGAACGCGCACAGTACGGTTCAACGCGTCGAGCCTGGAATCTTCTCGGTTTAATACATCGCCATTTCGTGCTCGTGCACACGATGGAATGAATGAAATGAATCGAGAAAAAAACGTGACACCCCATATCGGTATCTATGAAAAATGACTCGCCACGAAAGAAAATACATCGTGTAAAGATTTTTAAGAAACGTGACGTTAAATGTATTGGAAGTACAGAATGATTTAATAATCTTAACTTGGTATTTTAATATAATGTGTTTATAAACAAAAAATTAATATAGATAAGAATTTTAGAATTATGAATAGGAGCGAAGAATCGAGTTATGTACAATTTAGAGCATAACATTAGAGAACAGTCGCGATATTTGTAAAAATAATATTCCTTGACAATTTCGAGTATCATTCACGAAAAAATTAAGGAATCGTAAGAAAAACGAGAGGATTTTGTTTAAATTAATATGTCATGAATTTAATAGCGAGCTTGGAGCTTTTTATTGCGTGCGGAATTCTGAAAGGTTCGCTTGAAAAGCTTTAAGAAGACGGGAGTGATGAAAGCGATAAAAATCTGACCCAAATAAGAAGATAAGATCCAGGGAGGTGTCATCTTAAAATTTTATTCATACGATTATATGTTTTCCCATGTTATATCGTTAATTATAAGTTTATAAATAAATGGGTCACGAGTGGATTAAAAGCCAACTTAAAGTCGGATTCCCGTATTTGTAAGTTATCTAAGACCCCGTAAAACTTATTTTTTTTTCTTTTTGTAGAATTTTATAATGTTTATATAATAATTATCCTTACCTAGCACCGGCGTACTTCTTTAATTTTTCAAATTTTTCCAATTTTTCTTTCTGTCGTATAGATAGTAGCAATGCTTCATCCTTTTCCTTTTCTATTGTACTACGCTGTAAACCTGCTGATGCCAACTGACTTGCACTTTGATCACGTAACATCAATGATATGATCTATAAAAGTATATATTAAATATCACAGCATGATTTGATATACACTTCATTAAAATGTAATATTTTATTCAAAAATTATAATATATACCTCTAAAATCTGCATATGATATTGTTGTTCTTTAGCACTACTTGCAATGAAGAGTAATATATCGACAATACCAGATGCATGAAGTGCAAATAATACCTGCAAATAACAAATATCTTATAAAATAACACCTTCAATAATCATAAAAAAAAAACATAACTTGATAAGTTACCTGATCATGAACTGTAGCATCATTATCAGTACGCTTTTCATTTTCATCAGGAGGAACTTGAAGTACATTCCTGATTAATGCTAAAATTCTTTCAATAATCATCTCATTTTCTTCTCCTCTTTCCATATTATCCTATTATAATAATTAAATTTTTAAAGGAACTTATTCTAAATGACTATTTTATAGCAACAACTTCAAAATTAAAACTTACGATACTGAAGATATTGGTCAAGCGATTATTAACTATTATCCATATTTGATCATCTGCTAAAGCTATTTTATAACTTTGCAAATGTGATATAATTTGTAAATAGAAATTGCGCATAGTCTTGTCCATAGGTATTTGTTCATTATAAATTAATAAGGCAGGACTCGTTAAATTAATAATTAACCTAATAAATATAAAATTTATATACACATATTATATACATATAATTATGCTTCTTATCTAAACCTATATATCAAAACTTGCCTTAATAATACATCCCATAATTCAAGTTTATTACAGTGTTGTATAAAAATTTTTAAAAGATCAGATTGAAGTAATTTTGTTTGGCCAAGATAACGACGTATGGAATGAGCATCATCATCTCTTTTTAAATATTTTATCAAATCCTTAATAACATCTACAACATATTAAAAATAAGTTTTCTATCATATCATCATTATTAACTTATATCTATAAGCAACTCACCCAGACAATGTTCATCCAAATAATATTTTTTTCCATCGTAATAACCCAATGCAGCACAAGTAGCTGCTAACTCCGCAGACATATAATCTGCCATTATTGCATTAGGATATTTTGAAGCCAAGTGAAGTAATACTAGGACAATGATAAATATATTTTTAAACGTTATTATTATAGTCCAATCTAAATAAATTAGATGAGGATGAAAGTTTAGTTCCTCAGATCTTTTTTATATTTACTATATACTTTTTACATGCTAGCTATAGTACCTAGAAATGATAATATTCCGATTTTATAAGGTTAGAAACTCGAGAATAGTACACGTGTAGTAAAAAATGTTGACAATGAGCTATCTTTATCAAACGAAAACACTTCTGTATATCAAAAAACAATAAAGTAGCTATTTCATCACAAAAATAACACTTAAATAACTTCTTTCAAAGATATAACAATATTATACACATGCGATACATACATTCAAAGCAACAGGTGAAAAAGCGCGCGAAAATTTACTGCAGCGCGCAATCGAGCAAGAGAGAGTGGCCAATCAGAAAGCGAATAACAAATGAATCTTCGAAAACGAAATATGAATATGAACACCGTGTTATCGTAACAAATATTCTTTATTTAAAATTATTTAATTAAAACAAAATTATTATTTGTTAACTATTACATTTCTTGTAGTATTAAGTGATAAATTAACAAATTTAAGGAATATTCTCAAAATTAATTTTTGACCTGATTGATCAATCAATTAGAAATGTAACAGCTATATACATATACGTGTATAATATATGGTATAGTCTTAGCTCTCTCTTCAATCATTCAGAATTCAAATACGTTCATTCCTGTTCGTTTCTGTTATATCTTGTTCAGAAAAGAGAAGTAGGTTAAACCGGGAAGGTAATGAAAATCGATATTTCTATCGATAGGAAAGTTCTTCGAAGCGAGCACAAACGCGAATGCAATCATGGCATTGCTTTTTGACCGATCGATCCGTGAGATTTCGTATTCCGAACTAATACAAAAAGCAAAAGTTTCGAAATGATAAAAATAAGTTCTCTATCATTCTAATAATGGTTTTGTATAACTGTTCTTTTTAGTAAGTTTACTCAGAAAAGTCTAAATTAATGAACGTTTCTCTCGCGAATGAGCAAGACTACGTTCAAAATAATTAAACTTAAACGGATCTAATCCTTTCAACGAAATTCATTCATCAAAGATCTAACGATCTACTTGGAAATCTTTCCTTTAGAAAATGGAATATGTCGACAAAAGTTCTATGTTGAATGTAATAATATACGCAAATGGAAATAACAAATAACTTTGCACTCATTTTAAAATAATATGTATATATGTATGTATGTATATATATGTATATATATGTATATACACACACATATATGATAAATCGCAAGTTTGATAATCTCGCGAAGAATAATAGTCATACGAAACTACGTACATCGGCTTTTGGTTTGAGAGAGTTATCGAAAGACTTTTAGCGTATAATTTATAGCAGTTTTAGAACACCTTAGTTTATACGCCATGTGTCACAGAAAAAGGTGAACTTTATATACGAGCAAGTCAGAAAAAAATCAATTTTTATGATATAAAACTCTAGACTATGATCGTTTGATTTCTTTTTATATTACTTTTTAAATGCAACATTTCAGTGATACATACCAGTACAGTATAAAACGAAAGACATATAAACGATTTGAGAAAGATTAAAATCTTTCTTTAAGTTTTACGAGTATTATAGTGATTCGATATCGTTCGTCCACTATCCAATAAATCTCTAGAGAAATAGACAGGAAAAGCATGACTCTCTTGTGGATACAAGACTAAAAGTTATTGTCGCATTGTAACTTTGAATTCGTGCAAAGCTTGCACTAGTAGAATTACCAGTGAATCGATTTGCACGAGTGCATCGACCATTCATCCATAAAAATTTATTCTTCCAATTACGGAATATAAATGGGATTTACATATATGCATTGAATCTTGCAAACCCAATGTTGGTTCTCTATTGTTGCATATGCCAAGGACATTTTATTAAATTTATTTGTCCAAAGAATAAAATAAAAAATAACATTTTCAATTACTCATTATTTATATAATATTATCTAAATTTTATTATATATTAATATTATATACTATATACACATATACATATATATATGCATACACACATATATACATACATACATACGTATATATATATATATATATATATATATATATATATATAATAAAATCATACAAATACTTTGACTTTTCATAAATGAACTTTCATCATACTAATGTTTATTTAATCTAATATAACCAGCACAACTTTGGCTACTTTGGATAGTATCAACAAGAACCATACATTCTCTCTGTCTCGTATACTCTCTACTTTGATCGATGTCTAGGAAGTTCTCATCGATTATTATCAAAACTACTACGGAGGTCGAAACTTGTCAGCATATAATGTGCAGCTTTCAAGTAGTAAATGCAGTCACCCAGGAAGCAACTTCCAATTTATTTTCCTCCGTCCAGAAGTCAAGAATATCTCAATGAAAAATCTAAAGAGATTCATCCCTCTTCTCTTGCTATCTTTTCTTCTCTCATCTTTTCCTTACTTATACTGTCCTCGATTGCGAATTTGTTTCGTCAAGCGAGGACGTGCCCATCAAAGAGGTCGCTTTTTCTATCGTTTTTTTTTTCTTCTTCCCGTGTAGTCAACATGAAAGAGAGGGGATCAAGGATCTCTATTATTTCGCTATAATACAAGTCTACGTCTTCGATGAGCAATCTGCTTGAGTAGACATTGTCCACAAAAGAGGAAAATAAAGCCATAAATCCAATTCCGTCGTAAGGAAAAAAGATCGATGAGAAAAGTCAGGAGTGCGATAAACGGAGGAAAGAAGTTACCAACGGTAAAGGGAAAAAGGGATGTAGAGATAGTGATACGAAGAAAAATAAAAAGAGAAAGATAGAGAGAGAGAGAGAGAGAGGGAGAGAGAGAGAGAGAGGGAGAGAGAGAGAGAGAAAAGAATGGCGAGTAGTAGAGGGCGAACGATGCGAGAAATCGAAAACAATAGTCATGGCAGAACCGCGAGGAGAACGATGAAGCTGGTGTCCGAGAGTAGTGTGGGACAAACAAGCGATGACCAATCAATATCAACGAGTGTATATATATATGTGTATATCTAGGTCATTGGGTTATCCGACGAAATCGTTCGCACCTGTTCGCTGATTTAACTCGTCCCATACGTTCGTGTTGTTTTTTATTCTTTCCCATTTTTTCTCACCTTTTGCGCGCTTCTATCACACACGAAACGAACGAGGACACACTACATATATTATTTTCGTTAGAACGAATTTATATATCTATATGGTGACTCGTAACATATCATCATTCACCTATTCTCGAAAATTAATTAAATTTGTTAAATCGCCTTTAGAATACCCAACTTATTAAAGCTCCACGTATTTGTAGTAATTGCGAATGACTTTATAGAAGAAAAAATTAAAAAAGCAATAGAATAACCTCCCACCGATATCGATGATATATTTCTGAACACCCCGTATACCTTCTCGATCGTTTCCTAACAACGTATGACCGCGCGTAATCGTCTACACAGAGCGCATACGAGTGCACCCCAGCGAATTTCACAGACCGAGAAAAATCATAGCGAATTTCCTGCGGTGAGACGATGGAATCGATTGCACCAACCTCGTGAAAGTAATTTCTGTTCTCTGCTCTCTTCTCCCTTTCTTTATCCCTTATTTTCCTTTTTTCTTCTCTCTCTCTCTCTCTCTCTCTCTCTCTCTCTCTCTCTC